>NC_135823.1:11555404-11833254 GCF_964213995.1 Mustelus asterias | reverse complement strand
GTGAAAAAGGTTGGATCTCATGGGATAAAGGGGGAGGTGGCTAGATGGGTGGAGAACTGGCTTGGTCACAGAAGACAGAGGGTGGTAGTGGAAGGGTCTTTTTCCGGCTGGAGGCCTGTGACTAGTGGTGTTCCGCAGGGCTCTGTATTGGGACCTCTGCTGTTTGTGATTTATATAAACGATCTGGAAGACGGTGTAGCTGGGGTGATCAGTGAGTTTGCGGACGACACAAAATTGGCAGGACTTGCAGATAGTGAGGAGCATTGTCAGAAGCTACAGAAGGACATAGATAGGCTGGAAATTTGGGCAAAGAAATGGCAGATGGAGTTCAATCCTGATCAATGCGAAGTGATGCATTTTGGTAGAAATAATGTAGGGAGGAGCTATACGATAAATGGCAGAACCATAAAGGGTGTAGATATGCAGAGGGACCTGGGAGTGCAAGTCCACAGACCCTTGAAAGTGACGTCAGAGGTGGAGAAGGTGGTGAAGAAGGCAAATGGCATGCTTGCCTTTATAGGACGGGGCATAGAGTATAAAAGTTGGGGTCTGATGTTGCAGATGTATAGAACGTTGGTTCGGCCGCATCTGGAATACTGCGTCCAGTTCTGGTCGCCACACTACCAGAAGGACGTGGAGGCTTTGGAGAGAGTACAGAGGAGGTTTACCAGGATGTTACCTGGTATGGAGGGGCTTAGTTATGACGAGAGATTGGGTAAACTGGGGTTGTTCTCCCTGGAAAGACGGAGGATGAGGGGAGACTTAATAGAGGTGTATAAAATTATGAAAGGCATAGATAGGGTGAACGGTGGGAAGCTTTTCCCCAGGTCGGTGGTGACGTTCACGAGGGGTCATAGGTTCAAGGTGAAGGGGGGGAGGTTTAACACAGATATCAGACAGACATATTTTACACAGAGGGTGGTGGGGGCCTGGAATGCGCTGCCAGGCAAGGTGGTGGAGGCGGACACACTGGGAACGTTTAAGACTTATCTAGACAGCCATATGAACGGAGTGGGAATGGAGGGATACAAAACAATGGTCTAGTTTGGACCAGGGAGCGGCGCGGGCTTGGAGGGCCGAAGGGCCTGTTCCTGTGCTGTATTGTTCTTTGTTTGTTCTTTGTAAATCTAGCGGGGTGTGGGGGTGGGGGGTGGTGGGAGAGCATTTAGTGAGGAGATTGCACAAGATAGAATGGGTGGGGGAGTGCGAAGTTTACATTCGCCTCTATTGGATAACTTATGCTAACAGTATAGTCAATTTAGGGCTGTTCAACAATGATAGTGACCTAACAGCATTTTAGTTGAACTGTGAAGTGTGGATGTTTAAAGTTAGTGAAGAAATCACAAGACTGGAAGAAGTAGTTCAGAGCACAGAACTCACCTAGGTGCAAATTTTGAACATGGGACGGGTGAAAACTGTATTAGATTCAAGGCGGGCACAAAAGGAAATAATCCAGTAGATTAAATGAACACTGAAGGAAGTGAACAGGGTGATAGGATAGACATTAATGGACATTTGAAATCCCACAACATTGTTTTCTGAGTTTGGGACAATTTGAAAAAAGTGCTGGTAAGGAAGCTACCTTAACACAATGATGCTATTTCAGATAAGGAACGGACATGCAAACCAAGTTACTACCTGAAATCAGATTGAAAGGTTTGATTTGTGTTTCAAAGATGTCATGTTATAGATTTCAGTGAATAAGAAATTCCAGAGGACTGGAAGGAGTTATGCATTATATACAAATGCCTCTCACCAGAAAAGGGGTGAGGCAAGTATTGAAGGTTTTTAATTACTGTAGGAATTTTGTGGAAGACTATGCAGTGCTTGGAAAACCCTTAGTGTTCAATTAAAGGAGGCAGAGCCAGTAGTGAATTAAGAGAATGAGGAGAGAAAGAGAAACAGGATTTTTTTAGATTTAAAATTCACCATGATGAAGGTCCAACATTAGGATTGCCAGATCTCACTAAACCATTTTGCATTTTTTGTCAGGAAAATGATGGAATGCAAGCTTCAGTAGTAACCCAACAACACAGAGGCAGATTAAGACCAGTGGGGTACGAAGTGTTTCAGAACCAGTCACCTTGATGGGCAAAATCATTCTTTACAGCCCACATATAATCGTGCAACTTTTAGAAGCAGGTAGATTAAAAGGGGTTTCCAATGGAAGACATTCAAAATGGGAAGCATATCTTTTGCCAGGAGACAAGCATGTAGAAATCAGCAGAAATGTAAGGGAAAATCCTGCAGGAGGACTGACAGTGCTAGGAACAGAACATGAATACATTGCAGAAGCCAATGAAGAAACAAGTGAAGGTTTAGCAGAAGAACCACTCGCAGGTGAAGGTGTAATCAACCTGTATGTAGATGGGGCTAGAAAGCATGTCAATGGCGAATCCTGCACCGCATGGTCAGTGGTAAATAATAAAGGAATAGTGATTGCAGTAGAACAGATTCCAGGA
Source organism: Mustelus asterias (assembly GCF_964213995.1). Taxonomy (NCBI): domain Eukaryota; kingdom Metazoa; phylum Chordata; class Chondrichthyes; order Carcharhiniformes; family Triakidae; genus Mustelus; species Mustelus asterias. Next base: position 11,830,792 of record NC_135823.1, on the reverse strand, counting down.
AGTAAATCAGCACAGGGAACAGAATTGTTAGCTTTAACTAACGCTTTAGAATGGGATGCAGGGAAACGAGTTAACATCTACACATATAGCTGATTTGCATTTGGGTTATTCATGAGTGTATGACAACTTAGAATAGGCGAGGTGTTATTCCCTCAAGTGAGAGACACATACAGCATGAAAGCCTGATTAAAGATCTAATCCAAGCAACCCACAGTCCTGTAAAAGCAGCAGTAATCAAAGTGCAGACACAGAAGAAAATTAAGAGTCAGGCCCAAAAAGGAAACAGTCAAGCAGACAGGGCAGCTGAAGATTTGTTAGAACAAAATTTGGAAGAAATCCAAACAGCAGGTGTGGCAGCATTACAAGTCAGTAATAATCCTGACATTGATGACATTGATGTGAGGCAAATAATCCGGACAAATGTGAGAAAATGCATTTTGGATGGTCTAATACAGATAGGAAATATACAGTAAATGGCAGAACCCTTAAGAGTATTGATAGGCAAAGGGATCTGGGTGTACAGGTACACAGGTCACTGAAAGTGGCAATGTAGGTGGAGAAGGTAGTCAAGAAGGCATACGGCATGCTTGCCTTCATCGGCTGGGGTATTGAGTTTAAAAATTGGCAAGTCATGTTGCAGCTTTATAGAACCTTAGTTAGGCCGCACTTAGAATATAGTGTTCAATTCTGGTCGCCACACTACCACTCTCCACAGAAGGATGTGGAGAATTTGGAGAGGGTACAGAAAAGATTTACCAGGATGTTGCCTGGTAATTAGCTATGAGGAGAGGTTGGAGAAACTTGGTTTGTTCTCACTGGAGCGACGGGGGTTGAGGGGAGACCTGATAGACGTCTACAAGATTATGAGAGGCATGGACAGAGTAGATAGTCAGAAGCTTTTTCCCAGGGTGGAAGAGTCAGTTACTAGAGAGCATAGGTTTAAGGTGCGAGGGGCAAGGTTTAAAGGAGATGTACGAGGCAGATCTTTTACACCGAGAGTAGTGGGTGCCTGGAACTCGTTGCCGGGGGAGGTAGTGGAAGCGGATATGGTAGTGATTTTAAAGGGGCGTCTTGACAAGTACATGAATAGGATGGGAATAGAGGGATATGGTCCCCAGAAGGGTAGGGGGTTTTAGTTAAGTCGGGCAGCATGGTCGGTGCAGGCTTGGAGGGCCGAAGGGCCTGTTCCTGTGCTGTAATTTTCTTTGTTCTTTGTTCTATGTACAAGAGGAAGCTTCAGAGGAGAAGCAGCATGGAAAAAACAAGGGGGACAAAAAGGTCAAGATGGTGTATGGAGGAGAGAAGGAAAAATAATAGCACCAGAAGCAATGCAACAAACCTTGCTGAACTTGTAGCATGGAGTAGCCCACATAAGCAGAGACAAGTTGGTCAATTTAATTGGAAAAAGTTGGTGCTGGAAAGGAATGGGACAAATGATAGCCAAATTCTGTCAAAGGTGTATACAATACGCCCAAGTGAAACTCAGTCGGCATTACAAGATTTAAATGGGAAATCAGCCAAGACCCAAAGGACCATGGGAATATTTGCAAATGGATTTTACAGGACTACCTACAGTGAAAGGAAGAACTATTGTTTCGTTATCATTGACCAGTTCACTAGATGGGTTGAGACATTCCCATGTAGAGATGCCTCAGCAATAATAGTGGTTTTGATATTGGCCAATATGATAATACCTAGGTGGGGAATGTTTCTTCAGTTAGACTCAGACCAAGGAAGTCACTTCACAGGAAGAATTTTAAGAGAAGTCTGCCGAATGTGAGGGACAAAACAAAGGTTTCACATACCATACCATCTACAGAGCTCAGGAATGGTAGAATGCATGAATTGTACTCTGAAGAACAGCTTAGCCAAAGCCATTTTAGAAGAAGAAAACAATTGAGTACAGGCTTTGCCTGCAATATTATTACGACAGAGAGCCACTCCATCCTGAGGAACAGGATTAACCCTTTTCAAAGTGATGATTGATAGAGCAATGCGCCTTGCAGAGGATGTATCAATGGGAGGGGGAGAGATTGAAATTGGCAGAGAAGCAATGTTTCAGTGTTTGAGAAATTTGGTGGATTGTTTACATTCTCTTAAAAAAAACAGGTGACCACTCAACAACAGCAAAGAGATTTGCTGTTGTTGAAATTGGCAGAGGAGAACACTCCTAAGCTACCTACCCCTGAGGATAAGGCAATGGTACAGCTGATGATAGACAACGAAGGAGTAGGAACTCGATGGGAAGGGCCTTTTAGTGTAATTGTCACAGGACAAACATGTGCCCTAATTGATGTGAAATAAGGCCCGAGATGGCAACATTGGACACAGTTAAAACCGTATCCAAATGAGCACCTCAGCAGTAAAACAATTGTCCCAGAGAATGGATAATCTTGTGGAACAGGGAATCATTATAGCTTCAGTAGTCACAGAACTGGGAATAGGGTTAATTTGGATTTTCTGACAAAATTATTAGATTTAGCCAAATCACGGCACCAAGAAATTAGATCGGTATCAGAATAAGGAAATTATGAAATGATTTGTTTATTGTGTTACTAATTTAGGGCTTTGGGGCCACACTCTGTTTGTACTTACAGAATATTATGCACATGAAGTTCTCAACACAACCAATGGATCAAAAAGAATATTGATCATCAACAATCAAGCCCCAAGATTGATTGACAAGTTAAAGACTGGAAGCTTATATCGTGGATCTGTAAATGAATGCTTATCTCTTTTGATATTAACAGACAGCCAGGAATAAAGATAAAATATTGAGATCATTAACTGAGAATTGTCAAAATGTTTGTAAACTTTCCTGCTCTTTTATTAAGTTTGCTATGTTTAATACAGACAGTCCATCGAAGACTGCATGCCACTTATTGGGTGGCATGTTGGCACAGTGGTTAGCACTGATGTCTCACAGCACTAGGGACCCAGGTTCAATTCCAGCCTTGGGTCACTGTCTGTGAGGAGTCTGCATGTCCTCCCCATGTCTGTGTGGGTTTCCTCTGGGTGCTCCGGTTTCCTCCCACAGTCTGAAAGTTGTGCTGGTTAGGTGCATTGGCTGAGCTAAATTCTCCCTCAGTGTACCCAAACAGACACCGGAGTGTAGCAACTAGGGGATTTTCACAGTAACTTCATTGCAGAATTAATGTAAGCCTACTTGTGACACTAATACTAAGTAACCTCTTTAAAAAAAAAGTTACTTCATCTGTATATGACATACACATATGCTAAAACTACTAATGTACCTAAATGTTGGATATGCTCACACATTCCTATGTATGCTGAGGGAGGAATACCTTTACACCCAGTGCCTTTATTGTGGACAGATTTTATTGTATGGGATCAGCTTACTCAGTCTTTTAGGGATCAAAAGGCGAGAGCAACAGGTTTTCCTTGGGAATGTGATAGAGTAGACTTTTATAGAAATAGATCTGTACAGGTGGGCCAAGTCACATGAACAGATATTCACCTGTCTTTAACCCATCCAGTCCAGCACCCAGCCTTATTTTAAATGAAACAGAATCGAAGCCACAGGGAATATTGTGTGTTGACAATTAGAGAGGGGACCTGGACAAAAGCAAATGTCAACACTCATTGGATTTAACAAATCAAATTTGTCTGGATCCACCCAGTAATGATGGGCCTTAAAATATTCCATATTGCTTTAAGGGAGAACACACTTATCTGACCTTCAATGGTACTTATTGGATCTGTGGAAATAAGGTGTACCCATGGTTGGCTATTGGATGGAAAGGATCATGTTACGTTCAATATGTAATCCTACATATTTATCATTCTTACCAACTGCTGGCTGAAAGGAAACAACGTGCCCTCATAGGATTACACAATTTCCTTGGTACAATGAGGCCCCATATGCTTAAGTAAGACTATCAATTGAGATTGGAGCCATTATCTAGATTTTGGAACAGGTTGCCAATGATACCGCTGCAACCCTTACTGAGATTAATGATGAGGTGGTTGCAATACGCACTGTTGTGTTACAGAATCGAATGGTGTTCGACTTTATCTTGGCATCTAAGGGTGGAACATGCACTTTGATTGGATCAAAGTGTTGCACATACATACGAGGTACTTTGGAGAACATAATTAACTTGGTTCCACATATTCGAAAGGAGGTCGAGAAACTTAGACAACCACGGTCATGGGCATTCGGCCTCTGATATTCGGGTAAGCATTCTCCAAGGCGGCCTTCGCGACACACGACAGCGCAGAGTCGCTGAGCAGAAACTGATAGCCAAGTTCTGCACACACGCGGACGGCCTCAACCGGGATATTGGGTTCATGTCACACTATTTGTAACGCCCACAGTTGCGTGGACCTGCAGAGTTTCACTGGCTGTCTTGTCTGGAGACAATACACATCTTTTTAGCCTGTCTTGATGCTCTCTCCACTCCCATTGTTTTGTTTCTTAAAGACTTGATTAGTTGTAAGCATTCGCATTCCAACCATTATTCATGTAAATTGAGTCTGTGTCTTTATAAACTCTGTTTGTGAACAGAATTCCCACTCACCTGAAGAAGGGGCTTAGAGCTTCGAAAGCTTGTGTGGCTTTTGCTACCAAATAAACCTGTTGGACTTTAACCTGGTGTTGTTAAACTTCTTACTGTGTTCATACTGTGTTAGGGAATGGTCCACATATTTCATCAGAGATAACATTGAAACCTTCCCTGGTAGAGACCTGTGAAATTTTGTTGAGGTTTATAACTGGCAGGTTAAATGGAGGGCAAGAGGCGAGGCAGAGCATTTGGATTCAAACTCAACTGTTTTTCTGTATCTCTGTAACCTATAGAATTGTAGCTCAAAAGCTGCAAAATATGACAATTTGTTTCTCTCTATTTTCTGAGCGTGGACACTGTGAATAAAGACTGTTAAAATGTAAGAAATAAAATACGTGCCTTAAATGATTGTGTTTTCAAACTTCAATGAATCAGTGTGCGAAATTGAGACAATAATATTATAAGATTAAACAGTGACAATGTCTGGCAAAATAATTACAGAGAGCAACAATGTTTACTCCTCCCATTTTGAATGTGATTAACATCTGATACCGACACCAAATGTACACATTGCAGTCTCAAATAATCTCAGATTCAATCTTCAGACAATATCTCCCAATCGGTAATGAAGAACAAAGTTCATTTGCAGTGTCTGGTTATAAAAGGTCGAATGCACCAGCAGAGCTTCTGTTGAAAACTTCAGTCGTGGATAATATTGTTCCATATTCACATTTCAGCAACCGATCCCAGATGCAGCAATCGAGTTACTGGACTTTTCTGAGATTCACAAAGACCTGGAGGAGCTTTAAGTCACCAGCAGACGGAGGCATTGTACTACTTTAATCACAAGAGAGTGAAATAGGTTTGAGAACCTTTTTTAAGATAAATTTGATTTCTTCTTTTCTTTCCCAGACTGGAAACAACGAGTAAAACAACGGCATTGGCATCTCTGTCAGTAATATTCACAGGGGCATCTGGCCCAAGGATTGTGAACATTGTACTTGCAATGATCATAGAAACCCTACAGTACAGAAAGAGGCCATTCGGCCCATCGAGTCTGCACCGACCACAATCCCACCCAGGCCCTACCCCCATATCCCTACATATTTTACCCGCTAATCCACGCATCCCAGGACAATTTTAGGATGGCCAATCAACCTAACCCACACATCTTTGGACTGTGGGAGGAAACCGGAGCACCCGGAGGAAACCCACGCAGACACGAGGAGAATGTGCAAACTCCACGCAGACAGTGACCCGAGCCGGGAATCGAACCCAGGTCCCTGGAGCTGTGAAGCAGCAGTGCTAACCACTGTGCTACCGTGTCGCCCATATCTATGTTCCTCCTAATAAATGTGTGTTTCCAGCTAATTATTTTAGACAGTTATCTTTTTATCATCCAGACTTACTAAATATTATTTCATTAAAATTGGGCAGATATCTCTTTTCACTAAATTTTCCATTATTCAGCTCTCACGTTAATATCATTCCCTTCACAAATCCAACCCAACTCCGACTATATTCTGTTCCGTGTATATTTAAAGTTAGTTTGCTTGTTTGAATTTTCCACTCCAGCACATTTACGGCCGTAACTCGCTCTGCCCTATAACACACACTACAAATTCCATGGGCGCCTGGGAATGATTTACTGTGCACTTATATCAGTTATTAGCGAATTGAACCAATCGCATTGTCGAATGCTGACACGGGATTTTATTAAATGTAGCCGCAGACATTCCAAAATCTCGTCCCGAGCTGCAATCAGACTCTGACTATAGCTCCATAGAAGTTTAGGGTTATTATTCTATGGTCAATATTGTCTCATTTCCCCCCTCCCATTCATCATATTTTTATTCATTCGTGGTACATGGACGTCGCCTCACCTATCCACTGCAGCATTTTTTAAATACCCGAGAAATGTTTGTCGAATAAAATTCATTTTTACAAAAAGACGAGTGACTCCTTCAGGCAATGAAACATCGATCACTGTATTTTGGAACATGAAATCGATAGTGAGGTGAAATAGTCCCACAAGCTGCTCATATGTAACATTCAATTTCCCACAACCACCAACCTCATCATTGCTGACCCTGTGAAACTTACAGTGCAACACTCAGCAGATATTAATCAATGAAAGCAACTGAAACGCTTCAGATGTGAACTATCTGCTTTCCATCTCAGAATTTTGCAGTTCTAAATATACAATTCTGGTGAAAGTTTAACTCTCTTCATAACACTGTAAGAAGTCTCACAACACCAGGTTAAAGTCCAACAGGTTTATTTGGTAGCAAATGCCACTAGCTTTTGGAGTGCTGCTCCTTCGTCAGGTAAGTGGGAGTTATGTTCACAAACAGGGCATATAAAGACACAAACTCAATTTACAAAATAATGGTTGGAATGCGAGTCTTTACAGGTAATCAAGTCTTAAAGGTACAGACAATGTGAGTGGAGAGAACATTAAGCACAGGTTAAAGAGAAGTGTATTGTCTCCAGACAGGACAGTTAGTGAGATTTTGCATGCCCAGGCAAGTCGTGGGGGTTACAGATAGTGTGACATGAACCCAAGATCCCGGTTGAGGCCGTCCTCATGTGTGCAGAACTTGGCTATCAGTCTCTGCTCAGCGACTCTGCATTGTCGTATGTCGTGAAGGCTGCTTTGGAGAACGCTTACCCAAAGATCAGAGGCTGAATGCCCGTGACCGCTGAAGTGTTCCCTAACAGGAAGAGAACACTCTTGCCTGGCGACTGTCGAGCATAACACTGATCATTGCCGACTTGCTATGTGTTTTATATTATGATAAAACCTATATTCTAAAACCTGGTATTCTGCAAATGCATTTATGGAGAAATTAGCAAACAATTGGGACAACTTTCATTTTATGATTTTAATGTTAAATACATTTCACTGTCATATGACTAAGAGTTTTGGGCGTATTGTACCTCCAGAAAACAAGGTTTTAAATGTCAATCAGGATGCAGGGTTTGATGTTATATTTAGTTATTTGTTTTGTTATTGTCACAAGGAGGCTTACATCAACACTGCAATGAAGTTACTGTGAAAATCCCCTAGTCGCCACACTCCAGCGCCTGTTCTAATACACTGAGGGAGAATTTAGCATGGCCAGTGCACCTAACTAGCACGTTTTTCAGACTGTGGGAGGAAACCGGTGCACGCAGAGGAAACTACGTAGACACGGGAAGAACTTATAGGCCGGTCACTTTGGTCCTGAGCAAAGTTTCTGTAGTGCAGGGTTTATCATCTTCATATCATACACAATAAGCTCATCGATTCGAAACTGGGTAGAAACATTAACAACCTTTACTGTTTTCAAGCTCTCCAATTCAAGTTTATTACTAAATGTGAATTGAATTCACACGCCCAAAATATCACCTTTTATTAAAAAACACTCAGACCGCATGTGGCACAGTGCTTATCACTGCTGCCTCAGAGCGCCAGGTATCCAGGTTCAATTCCAGTCTTGGGTGACTGTGTGAATTTGCAGATTCTCCCCGTATTTGCATGGGTTTCCCCCGGGTGCTCCGGTTTCCTCCCACAGTCCAAAGGTGTACAGGTTTGGCGGATTGGCCATGGTAAATTGCCTCTTAGTATTCAGGATGTATAGGTTAAATGGATTAGTCATGTTAAATGTCTGGGTTTAGGGGCATAGGGCGGGGAGAGGGCCTGGGAAAGATACCCTGTCAGAGAGTGCAGAATCGAATGGCCTCCTTCTGCGCTGTCCGGTTTCTGTAACTAAAATCGCAATTGTTTTCAGTTGACAATGGGTGTTTGGAAAGTGTGGAGCTGGAATTTTGCTGCTTTTCTTGATTTCCGTGTCTCAATCACTGTGGGGTAGAAGAAAAGAGAACAATTAATAGGTTCGTTTGAAAGCAGTAATTCCATGGATTTCTTATGGATTAGGTGCAGATATGTGTTCACTCAAAACACAGATTTGAAATTAATGCATTATCTAGAAGGATACATACCGTGTTCGAACAAAATAAAACGCATTTGGTTGATAATATGGGAAACAATTGAAACACTCGAGCTTGGGATATATTTTTCTTGTTTCTCAAATCTCCGTTAATAAACTGGAACTATATGACGCTGAATGCTGACATGGAGAAAACAGGAAAGGTTCGGCCCCGCATGGTTTCCCACCTCCAATCTTTCATTTAGCAGCTGAACATACGGAGCAATTGCGGCACAGAGACTGCCTGAATTCTCATATCCAGTTATGAGGAAATTCTGTTTGTTGTCCTTGATATCAAAGGCAGCCAGGCTCACCTCCCCTGGAGTTCAGCTCGTTTGTCCATGGTCACACTGAGGCTGTAGTTATTTGACCAGGTTATTTCTACCAAATGCTTCTTGATATCACTGTCGATGTTCAAGAGTAGACTGATGGTAATGAACCAGGTTGGATTTGTCCAGATTTTGGGTTCCGTGCGTACTTGGACAATTTTTCACATTGCCAGGTAGATGCCAGTGTTGCAGATGTACTGAAACAACTTGACTCGGGGCACAGAAAACTCTGGAGCACAACTCTGCAATAGAATTACCAGAATGTTGCCAGTGCCCAGAACTTTTGACATTTCCAATGCCTTCAAAATTTTCTTTGAAATCATATCATAGAAACCCTACAGTGCAGAAGGAGGCCATTCGGCCCATCGAGTCTGCACCGACCACAATCCCACCCAGGCCCCACCCCCACATATTTACCCGCTAATCCCACTAACCCACGCATCACAGTACTCTAAGTGGCAATTTTAACCTGGCCAATCAACCTAACCCGCACATCTTTGGACTGTGGGAGGAAACCGGAGCACCAGGAGGAAACCCACGCAGACACGAGGAGAATGTGCAAACTCCACACAGACAGTGACCCAAGCCGGGAATCGAACCCGGGACCCTGGAGCTGTGAAGCAGCAGTGCTAACCACTGTGCTAACCACTGTGCTACCGTGCCGCCCGGTAGCATATGGGATGGGTGAAGCAGGCTGCATTGTTTACCCCACTTTCTGTCTCTATCTGTCTGGCTCCACATATTTGCCTCGTCTCCCATTCTTTCAGTTTGCCTTGCCGGTGTCTCTATCTCTGTCCTCTCTTTCGCTCTTTGTTCCCTGTATTCTCTCGCTCTTTGTGCATAACCAAGGATCACTCGATTGATTCCTCAGATTGGCCGATGGTTCTTAGGAGGAGCGATTCAGTGGGGTGAATCCGTTCTCTTTGATGATCTCATTTAAGACTGAGGAATGGACACATCAATTCACTCAAGCGCTTGTGAATGTTTGGAATTCTGTACTCCAGAAGTCTGTGGATCCTCAGTCGATGAGGTGATTGAAAGTTGAGATGGAGATATTGTGGATGAAAGGCTATTGAGATCGCACGGGGAATTGGTATTGAGGCAGGGGATCCTTCACGATCCTGTTGAGTGCTGGAGGAGGCTCAATATGACAAATGACCTCGTTCTACTGCAGTGACTTTGTTCACTGGCAATACCAGTTCAGACAACAGTCTCTCATGTTGTTAGGGTTAATGAGTGATCTCAGGCACCGAATTTAGGGTAGTAATATTTGTCGAAGTGTGAGATCGAATCGCACTCCCATCAGATGTTCAGTTGATTAACTTTAAACGTCATGAAATTCCTTTGGTCAAACATGTTATCTTGCAAATATGATACAGCAGAATATATCGTTATTCATTTCGACAGGGGGAAGCAGCAGAGGCAATGTAAATATAAATTGCTGTGGGTTACTTACGGGCTTATGGAACTGGATTTACAATGGAATTGATTGAAAAAAATGTTCACCTCTTCGGGCAATTAACCACAACGAGGAAAGCTTAGACACAGACACTGAGAGTGGCAGCGGCCTGAGGAGAGACAAAGGCAGAAAGCCAGCTTCTGACGGGCCAATAGCTCAGTGGTAGAGCATTTGACTGCAGATCGAGAGTTTGCCCCGTTCAAATCGAGGTGACCCTCTTGGTGATTGGTTAAAATGCTTTGCTTTCCTGTTCAATTTTAACAGTCATTCATTGGCTGGAAGGAGGGTTGTGTCTTCCGCTGGTCGAGAAATATGCTATATAAATGATTTATTTAATTATCTTCAATCCCAGTCCTCTGGTTACTAACCCCCGTCTGTGAACATAAGAACATAAGAAATAGGAGCAGGAGTAGGCCATCTGGCCCTTCGAGCCTGCCCCGCCATTCAACAAGATCATGGCTGATCTGAAGCGAATCAGTTCCACTTACCCGCCTGCTCCCCATATCCCCTAATTCCCTTATCGATCAGAAAACTATCTACCCGTGATTTAAACATATTCAACGAGGAAGCCTCCACCACTTCAATTGGGCAGAGAATTCCAGAGATTCACTACCCTCTGAGAGAAGAAGTTCCCCCTCAACTCTGTTCTGAACCGGCCCCCCCTTATTTTGAGGCTGTGCCCTCTAGTTCTGGTTTCCCTTCTAAGTGGAAAGAATCTCTCCACCTCTACCCTAGCCAGCCCCTTCATTATCTTATATGTCTCTATAAGATCACCCCTCATCCTTCTAAACTCCAACGAGTACAGACCCAATCTGTTTAATCTCTCCTCATAAGCTACACCCCTCATCTCCGGTATCAACCTGGTGAACCTTCTCTGCACTCCCTCCAAGGCCAATATATCCTTTCGCAAATAAGGGGACCAAAAGTGCACACAGTACTCCAGTTGCGGCCTCACCAGTGCCTTGTACAGTTGCAGCAAGACCTCCCTGCTTTTATATTCTATCCCCCTCGCGATAAAGGCCAACATTCCATTCGCCTTCTTGATCACCTGCTGCACCTGCAGACTGAGTTTTTGCGATTCGTGCACAAGGACCCCCAGGTCCCTCTGCACAGTTGCACGATGTAATTTTTCTCCATTTAAATAATATTCCAATTTACTATTATTTCTTCCAAAGTGGATAACCTCACATTTGCTAACGTTATACTCCATCTGCCAGATCCTCGCCCACTCACTCAGCCTATCCAAATCTCTCTGCATACTTTCCACGTCCTCCACGCAATTCGCTTTCCCACTCACCTTCGTGTCATCAGCAAACTTGAATACCCTAGATTCAGTCCCCTCCTCCAGATCATCTATGTAAATGGTGAACAATTGAGGCCCCAGCACCGATCCCTGCGGCACGCCACTGGTCACCAACTGCCAACCAGAAAAGCACCCATTTATCCCAACTCTCTGCTTCCTGTTAGATAGCCAATCCCCAATCCACGCCAACACCTTACCCCTAACTCCGTGTACCCCAATCTTCTGCAGCAACCTTTTGTGAGGCACCTTGCTATGAACCCATACCCATAGATCTCTTTGTTCTATAACTTTCCCCAACACCCTAACATTAACTGAGTAAGCCCTTCCCTGGTTTGATCTACCAAAACGCATTACTTCGCATTTATCTAAATTAAACTCCATCTGCCATTTATAAGCCTACTGGCCCAAATGATCAAGTTCCCGTTCGAATCCTACATAACATTCTTCACTGTCCACAATGCCACCAATCTTGGTGTCATCTGCAAACTTACAAACTATGCCTCCTAAATTTTGATCCAAATCATTAATATAAATGACAAATAACAGGGGACCCAGCACCGATCCCTCAGGCACACTGCTGGTCACAGGCCTCCAGTTTGAAAAACAACCCTCTACAACCACCCTTTGTCTTCTGTCATCAAGCCAATTTTGGATCCATTTGGCTACCTCACCTGGGGTCCCGTGAGATTTAACCTGATGCAACAATGGGGCAGCACGGGAGCACAATGGGTAGTACTGCTGCTTCACAGCTCCAGGGTCCTGGGTTCGATTCCCGGCTTAGGTCACTGTCTGTGTGGAGTTTGCACATTCTCCTCGTGTCTGCGTGGGTTTCCTCTGGGTGCTCCGGTTTCCTCCCACAGTCCAAAGATGTGCGGCTTAGGTTGATTGGCCATGCTAAAATTGCCCTAAGTGTCCTGGGATGCGTAGGTTAGAGGGATTAGTCGGTAAAACATGTAGGGATATGGGGGTAGGGTCTGGGTGGGATTGTTGTCGGTGCAGACTCGATGGGCCGAATGGCCTCTTTCTGTGCTGTAGGGTTTCTAAGATTTCTTCTAATATTTCTAAGAACCGACCATGCGGTACCTTGTCGATGACCTTGCTAAAGTCCATGTAGACAACATCAACTGCACTGCCCTCATCTGCCTTCTTGGTTACCCCTTCAACAAACTCAATCAAATTTGTGAAGCATGATTTTCCACTCACAAGGCCAAGCTGACTGGCCCTTATCAGTCCATGCTTCTCTAAATGGCTGTAGATCCTGTCTCTCAGGATATCTTCTAACAACTTACCCAGTGCAGATGTGAGGCTCAGCAGCCTGTGGTTCCCACGCTTTTCCCTGCAGCCCTTTTTAAACAAAGGCTCAACATTTGCCACCCTCCAGTCTTCGGGTACCTCACCTGTGGCTGTCAATGATTCAAATATCTCCACTAGGGGATCCGCAATTTCCTCCCTAGCCTCTCACAAAGCCCTTGGATACATTTCATCAGGTCCCGGGGATTTATCTATCTTGATGTGCTTGAAGACTTCCTACACCTCCTTCTCTGTAATATGTACATTTCCCAAGACATCACTTTTTATTTCCCCAAGTTTGCGAACATCCATGCCTTTCTCAATGGTAAATAATGATGAGAAATATTCATTTAGAATCTCACCCATCTCTTGTGGATCCACATAGATGCCCTTGTTGATCCTTAAGAGCCCCTACTCTCTCACTAGTTACTCTTTTGGCTTTTATGTATTTGTAGAATCTCTTTGGATTCTCCTTTGCCTTATCTGCGAAAGAAATCTTGTGTCCCTTTTTTGCCCTCCTGATTTCTCTCTTAACTCTACACCCTCTATATGCTTCAAGGCATCCACAAATCCCAACTGCCTATGCATGTCATGTGCTTCCTTCTTCTTCTTGACCAAGGCCTCAATATCCCGAGTCATCCAGGATTCCCTACTTCTACCAGCCTTGCTCTTCACTCGGAAAGGAATGTGCTTACACTGAACCCTGGTTAACACTCTTTTGAAAGCCTCCCACTAACCAGCCATCCCTTTGCCTGCCAACAGATTCCCCCAATCAACTTTTGAAAGTTTCTGTCTAATACCATCAAAATTTTCCTTGCCCCAATTTAGAATTTAACTTTTGGGCCGAACCTATCATCCTCCATGACTATCTTAAACGAATGGAATTATGGTCACTGGTCCTAAAGTGATCCCTGACTAACATTTCTGTCACCTGCCCTTCCTGATTTCCCAAGAGGAGGTCAGGTTTTGCCCCCTCTGTAGTCGGGCCTTCCGCATACTGAATGAGAAATTCCTCCTGAATACACTCAACAAATTTCTCTCCATCCAAGCCTCTAATACTATGGCTGTCTCAGGCAATGTTGGGAAAACTAAAGTCCCCGACTTTTACCACACTATTTTTCTTGGAGCTATCTACAATCTCCTTCCATAATAATTCTTCAGTAATAATTTTGATGCAGTTCGACCACTGATCCTGAAGAAACAATTCAAGGAGCTTCAGCAGGTTTTAGGTAGTGAAGTGCCTCCATTCATGAGAGATGTCATGGCAAGCCACGGCTTGCTAAATCAATAAGGGGGATTATGAATTCCTCTGCATTTTATTCTAATGCTCTTTATCTTATATTCCTATATTCCTTACATTATATGCCAAAAGCCAATAAAGGAATATTGATCATGGCACACAGATTGAGATCCCTGCTCTTCTAATAGTGACGCAGGATCCTGTAAGCGATGAAGCAGAACGACCTCTACTTAACATTTCCTCAGAAGCACAACTAATCAGATGGTGGTGCAGTTTCTCAGTTTCCCAGTTACACAGGAAGCACTGAGCATTTCTGTCAACTGCAACTATCTGTGACGTTACAAGTAGGGAAAGTGCCTCCAGAAGATCGTTGAAATGGTGGGAGATCCATGGAACTATGAAGGGAGAAGAATTCTGCTTTCCCGTGAAATCCGTTAATGATATGCATTTGAATGCAACAGACATTAACTCTGTTTAGACCGTAATTTCCTTACATTAATTCGTAACGAAATATAATTGAAACCTGTTTTAGAACGCTGTTAATTTTCGTTTTCAACAAGAGAGCGCCACATGCATGTAGTGGAGTGTTACGGCACTGCAGTAATTGAATCTCACAGTCATAAAGCAGCTGAGAGAAATGCGCGATTCTATTGTTAAATAACCAATTGTTCAGCGGCCATATAGTTCATGATTGAATTTCCCAGTTATTGCTGTCGGCAAAGCAATACCTGGAACACCGGAAGCTGCAAGAATGGAATAATAAATGGCAAATACTGTCCATTTCGCGTTGCATGCATTATCTGAGACAGTAATTTGCCAGTGTGCTCTTTTCTCTGAATCAAGTAGCCCATTCATATCGAATGTTCACCGCTAGATGTACAATTAGATTAGATCATCATATTAACAGTCATCTGAACAAACAAATTAAGGCAGTCATTTTCACGCTTACATTAATTAATGGCTCACCTGACGAAGGAGCAGCGCTCCGAAAATTCGGTGATTCCAAATAAACCTGTTGGACTTTAACTGGTATTCTGAGACGTCATACTGTGCCCACCCCAGTCCAACGCTGGCATCTCCACATCACATTTATTAATGGAACATAATGTACTCAATATAAAATGACTCGATTCGAATTCTATAATATGTATACATAGTGAACAACACGCATTTCAGTTGCAACAAAATGTACCTGTAGCTTTTTTTAATGTTCTACAACTGCAAGCAAATGAAAGTTTTAATGACTGATTCACAGTAGGTGCATGCCTGTCACCTTTCAAATGTCGTTTGTTGAAGTGTCATGAAATTGACTTGCTAGAAATCTAAAACTCTTTGGATAAAGTCTATGAGTTACTTACTGCACCACGATTAAGGAAGTATAGGAGTTGGGGGCGGGTGGGGGGAGGGGGGGTTATTTTTGTTTCCGACTGGAGGAAGATGAGCAATGGTGTTTCGCTTGAGTTGGAGTTCGCTCTCCTTACTATTTCATATGAATTGTATTGCTTCTTACCTTGTGGCTGAGCCCTTAAATAGATCGTATTAAATGTTGGACGCCTACAAGAACACTGCTAAATTTTCAATTAATAAATACTCAGGTTGAGGATGTCGCTGGCTAGGCCATCATTCATTGCCCATCCCAACTTCTTCTTGAAATTGTGGTAGTGAGCTGCCTTCTTCAACAGCTGCATTTTATGTGATTTAAATGTACCGACCGTGCTGTTAGTGACAGAATTACAGGATTTTGGCATAAAGGCAATGAAGGTATGTCAACATCTTTCCAAGGCAGGATGGTGAACGGTTTGGAGTGAAATGTGCAGATAGTGACGTTCCCGTGTATCTGGTGCACTTGGACTTCTAGATGGTAATTGCCGTTGTTTTACAAGATGCTGTATAAGGACATTTGGTGAAATCCTGCATCTTGCACATGGTATCTACAATATGCATCTTCTGTTGTGCGTCGTTGGTGAACAGTATATGTTTGTTGGAAGCAGTAAATGTTTGTTGGAGGGATTCTATACAAGCGTGTTCTGTTCTCTTTGTGGTATCAGGTTTATTGAGTCTTATTCGAGTTGCACTCAACTAGGCAAGTTGAGCCAATTCCATTAACCTCTTGATGTGGGCTTGTAGTTTGTGGTCAGGCTTTCAGCCATGGGGAGGTGAGTTATTCGCCACAGGATTGCTGTCCTCTGATGTGCTCTTGTAGCCGCAGTATTTATATGGCTAGTCCAGTTGAACCAAAGACCCATATAATCCCGTCAATAAAGATAGAGACCATTTGGCGCATCGAGTCTGCACCTACTCTCCGAAAGAGCATCTTGCCCAGGTCACCTCCCTGCATCTACGGAACCCCGCACACTTACTGTGGCTAAACTAGCTAACTTACATATCTTTTGATATTAAGGACAATGGCCAACCTGCTCATATTTGGGAGAAAACCGGAGCACCCAGAGGAAATCCACACAAACGTGGAGAGAACGTGCAAACTGCACGCAAAACCAGAATTGAAGCCGGATACAAGGCCGCAGTGCTAAACGCTATGCCATCGTACCACCTGATATGAGATGAAAACAAATCAGTTGAGTTTCTGGTCAACCTCCAGGATGCTGATCGTGGGATATTCAGTGGTAGTAATGCCACTGACTTTCAAGGGACGATGCTTGGATTATCTTCTGTTGGAGATATTCATTGTCTGGCACTTGCATGCTGCGAATGTTACTTGCCTGTTGTAAATCCAGTTCTAGATATTGTTCACGTATTGCTGCATTTGGATGCGGATTGTTTCATTTATGTAATAGACAGTATCTTCTATTGCTGTATTAGCGCTTTAAATGCATTTACAGCAACTGGAATACTTGACGTATTGCTTGCCTTCTGTCTTAACATTACACAGTGGACATTTCGGCGTCATCCGCGATGACCTCACAAACAAACACAACGCCTTGCATCAACAGCAATTAAAATCGCTTCTTATAAACTCTTCTACAGCTGATACCCTTTTGCTTCTCTTAGTTCCATTCTCTTGGAAAAGGCCAATTGCAGGCGCTCAAACCTATCATTTCGTATGGAACAAACTACTAGCTGGCTTATGCAAAATTTGAAAAAATAGTTTAGGAATTAATTTGAAGACAGTATGCTTCACGCCGTTTTTTCTCGAAATTATTGCAAAGGTGCCTGAAATTTTCGTCTATTAGTTGCACTACTGTTTTAGCACTTCACTAAGATTTCCTTACAATTGCTCTTATTTCTGCACATGGCCCTCTGACGAGGATGTCAGCTGAGTTTAAGTGGCTAAACGGATGTGTGCATGGCAAATTAATGGGGCAAGCAAAGAAACAGAAAAGTAAAACTGAACATTTAGGAATACGTCAGCAGCTCTGGCAACCTCTGTGGAAAGGAAATACTCCATTAGAAACATTAGCACTGTTATTCTGTTATCTTTTCAAGAGGTTACTGCAGCACGGTTCCAGAAACGTGAAGCCCAAAACTAGACGCACCTTACCTGCAGAATTGCAATTGGTATCTTACACCAAAGTAAGATCACCTCTTTTCTTTTTTACTCTATGGTCCAATAGTAAATTATAGTGTGGTAGGGTCCGGGGGAGAGGGGCGTTGTCGGGGGGGGGGGGGGGGGGGGGGGCAGGGGGGGGGGGAGGGGTGGCGCGGGGGATGTGGGGGCGGTGTTGGGTAATGTGCTATTTCGGTGTTCACATCCTTTATATAGTGCAGCGCCCAGAACTATATACAATATTCCAGCTGACGTCTAACTAATGACAGCTATCAGATTTGACACACCCTCCTTGGTCTTCTACTCTGTCCCTATAGGAGTAAAGCCCAAGATATTAAACATTTTATTAACTGCTATCCACCAATCTGACCACATTCAATAATCTAAGCATTTAGGCAGACAGGTCCCTCTGCTCCTGCATTTCTTCAAACATTTCACCCCGTATCTTATATTACCTCTCCATTAATTTGCTATTCTCTTTTCCTGTATCCTGCTCCCCCTCTCTAATGAATGGTTTTGGGCCCCACATCCCTGCTGAGTTATTGTAGAGCCTTCCTGGTAATGATAGCTAAACACCCCGCAAGTATCTCCGTCCCAACTTTGTCCAGGTGAACTGCATCCGACTGGTACAGGTATTATTTCCCTCAGAGCCAGTTCTCACTGTCTCAGGATTCTAAATCTCACCCTCCTGCACCATGGCTCCTGCCACAATTTCATCATGGTTATCCTCCTAACATTGTAATTGGCATTGGGACTAACACATGGAGTATTACATTTGAGATCCTGCTTCCCAATTTTCTGCCTTGCTTGTGACCTTCTAATTTCAGGACCTATATACACCATCCTTCCTAAATCATTGTTTCCAATTGGCCCGCAACATCAGACTGTTCACCCTCCACCCAAAGAATGCCTTGTAACAGTGACATCCTGGACTATGGAAACACGATGGTACCTTTGTCTGCACCTACGGCCAAAGAAACTCTGTATGTTCCCCTAACTAAAGAGTCTTCAATCACTGTTCATCTTCTTTTTTCTCCCCTGCTCTTCATCGGAGTCTCCCGTGTTTCCACAATACTAGTTTTGACTGCACTGCACTGAGGTACTGGTGCCACCAGCAGCTTCCAAAATGAAAAAAAGGGTGTCTGTGCTTGACTCCACTGCTTACGTATTTCCCGGTCATCACCGATCCCCTCTCTTTCTTCAGGACCTTCAGCTATGGTGTGACAACCGCTCTAAATGTTTTATTCCCATGCATCTCAGTATCGCAGATATCGCACAATGACTCCAACTGCCGACCGCGCTCAAGACTCAACAGTTGGCGTCACTTACTGTACATTTAATGCTCGAGGGTAACTCAAGCGTCCATGACATTCCACATATTAAAGCTACCCTACCATGTCTTAACTTTACTTCTCTTATGTTAACGTCATTCCAATTTGGATTACTTTCAATACCTTATTATGCAGGCGGCAAGCTTTCCTTATTCCACACGTTTGTTTTTCACTCACCGCCCCTTATCGTTTCTTTTCCGTTTGACACGTGTATTACATTGATCTCCCTTCTTAATCCTGGCATAGCTTTTGATGTCGTTGAAAACTTTACATGCCATAACGTCTACATTGTTATTCAGATTATAAATTGGCATCGGCATTTTAAAAAGATCTTTCCCCAAAGTAAATAAATAAATATTTATTTAATGTATGTGTATTTTATTACACGTGGAGTAAGGAACGCAATGTAAAAATAACCCAGCAATAAATGCTTTATGCTGTAACAGATAGAAGGCTGCTATCTTTCACACTTTTTTATGGAATTAGGAGAATCTACGTTTGCTAACATATATACACACAAAAAAGATTGGTTGAAAATTAAGATAATACAATATTTAGAAACCTGGTTCAATTTGAGGCCAAATGAAGTGCAGGCGTGTGCGCTTTTCAAGTCCAGATGTTGCTTTGTCTGACGTGAATATTTTCAGACTGTAGTGTTATATGTCAAGGTGCATAGCTTTCACTACCCAATTGCCGGAGTTAGTTTCAGCAGGTGAACTTAGCTGGTGGACGCAGTGTTTCAGAGAGCAGAGAAGATTCCTTACATAGAATCTCCAGACGTGGCACTTGTGCATGCTTTGCTACCTCAAACCTCAATCGTTGTCGATCGCTTTTTCGGCCTTTCATTTGGTTGATGTTTCTTCACGGTGGTTTTCGTTATTGCAGACAACAATCTGTTAATTATTCAAACAGAGCTCAATTGAAGTTCGACAGGCCATATATCCCAGCCAAATTATAGCAGACTATTGCAATTTTAAACTTGATGAAATGGACCCTGTATTTAGAGAAATGTGCCGAGCCATTCTTGAATCCAGACGTGTTTGATTGCATCTAGCCACTTAAAAATGTCAAGGTGCACAACCACACCCACGCAGATTCATTGTGAGAACATATGAACACAACACAAAAGAAGCAAGGAACAGGAGCAGGCAATTCAATTCCACGAACCTATTCCCCCATTCAATGCAATCGTGGCTTATGTTGTCTCGTCCTCGACTCCACTTTCCTGTCTGTTCTGCATAAATCTTCCAACCATTACTAATTCAAAATCTGTCTATCTCCTTCTTAAATGTGCACAATGTTCCAGCACCTACCTCGCTCCGGGGTAGTGAATTCCAGATTAAGACCCTTTGAGAGAGAAGTGATTTCTCCTCATCTCTTTTAAATCTGCTACCCCTTATCTTAAAACTATAACCCATTGTTCTAGATTGTGCCACAAGGGGCAGCATCCACTCTACTCTGTCAATTACTTTCATCATCATACATACCTCGATTAGAGCTCCTTTATTCTTGTAAACCGAGAGAGAGAAGGTCTAAGCTCATCAGTTTCTATTGATAAGACAAACCCCTCATCTCTGGAATCAATTGAGTAAATCTCCTCTGCACTGCCTCCGATGCCATTACATCCTTCATCAAATAAAGGGACCAAAACGGTACAAAGTGCTTAACTGGGCATGGCAGGACTGGAGGAATGTGAAAATTGGCAATGTAATCCCTTCTGAAAGGGAGAGGCTTCCATTGATCTGGAAGTTGACCAAGTGGTGTAGGGCATCGCAAGAGTATTGAAAGAGCAGGTGAAGAGAATAAACGGTAAATACGCACAATATATTTAAGCATTCTGAAGACCAGCATACATCAAATTCAAGAGTATAAAAGCAAGTTACTGCGGATGCTGGAATCTGAAACCAAAAGAGAAAATGCTGGAAAATAGTGGAAATAAAGTGGATGAGCTTAGAGCGTGGATTGCTGCTTCGAATTGTGATGTGGTGGCCATTACGGAGACTTGGATGTCTCAGGGACAGGACTGGGTGCTTCAGGTGCCGGGTTTTAGATGTTTCAGGAAGGACAGGGAGGGAGGCAAGAGAGGGGGGGGAGTGGCACTGTTGATCAGGGATAGTGTCACGGCTGTAGAGAAGGTGGACGCCGTGGAGGGATTGACTACGGAGTCTCTGTGGGTGGAGGTTAGGAACAGGAAGGGGTCGGTAACGTTGCTGGGTGTTTTCTATAGGGCGCCCAATAGTAACAGAGATGTTGAGGAGCAGATGGGGAAACAGATCCTGGAGAGATGTAGGAATAACAGAGTTGTCGTGATGGGAGATTTTAATTTCCCAAACATAGATTGGAATATCCCTAGGGCTAGGGGTTTGGATGGAGAGGAGTTTGTTAGGTGTGTCCAGGAGAGTTTCCTGACACAGTATGTGGATAAGCCTACTAGAGGAGAGGCTGTACTTGATCTGGTGCTGGCTAATGAACCTGGACAGGTGGAGGATCTCTCGGTGGGTGAGCATCTTGGGGATAGCGATCATAATTCTATCTCCTTCACGATAGTATTGGAAAGAGATAGGATCAGGCAGGCTAGGAAAGTGTTTCTCTGGAGTAAAGGGAAATACAGTGTCATCAGGGAGGAAATTAGACGGGTAAATTGGAAGGAGGCATTCTTGGGGAAAAGTACCGAAGGAAAGTGGAGGATTTTCAAGGAATGTTTGTCTGGAGTTCTGCATGACAACGTTCCGATGAGACAGGGGGGTGTTGGTAGGGTACGGGAACCGTGGTGCACGAAGGTTGTGATGAACCTGGTGAATAAGAAAAGAGAGGCGTACAGAAGGTTCAGAGAGCTAGGAGGTGTTAAGGATTTAGAGGAGTATACGGGATGTAGGAAGGAGCTTATGAAGGAAATTAGGAGAGCGAGAAGGGGTCATGAGAAGGCCTTGGCGGGTAAGATTAAGGAGAATCCCAAGGCTTTCTACAAATATGTCAAGAGTAAAAGGATGAGATGTGAAGGCATAGGACCCTTAAAAGGTGAAGGGGGAAAAGTTTGTGCGGAACCGTTAGAAATGGCGGAGCTGCTTAATGAATACTTTACCTCGGTATTCACGGTGGAAAGGGATCTGGGTGGTTGTACTGCTGGTTTGCGGTGGACAGAAAGGATCGAGCATGTGGACATAAAGAAAGAGGATATGTTGGAACTATTGAATGGCATCAAGGTTGGTAAGTCGCCGGGACCGGATGGGATGTACCCCAGGTTACTGTGGGAGGCGAGGGAGGAGATTGCGGAGCCTTTGGCGATGATCTTTGCATCGTCGATGGAGACGGGAGAGGTTCCGGAGGATTGGAGGATTGCAGATGTGGTCCCTATATTCAAGAAAGGGAACAGGGACAGCCCGGGAAATTACCGACCGGTGAGTCTAACCTCAGTGGTTGGTAAGTTGATGGAGAGGATCCTGAGAGACAGGATTTATGATCATCTAGGGAAGTTTAGTATGATCAAAAGTAGTCAGCACGGCTTTGTCAAGGGCAGGTCGTGCCTTACGAGCCTGGTTGAGTTCTTTGAAAATGTGACCAAACACATTGACGAAGGAAGAGCGGTGGATGTGGTCTATATGGACTTCAGCAAGGCGTTCGATAAGGTCCCCCATGCAAGACTTCTTGAGAAAGTGAGAGGGCATGGGATTCAAGGGGCTGTTGCCTTGTGGATCCAGAACTGGCTTGCCTGCAGAAGGCAGAGAGTGGCTGTGGAGGGGTCTTTCTCTGCATGGAGGTCAGTGACCAGTGGAGTGCCCCAGGGATCTGTTCTGGGACCCTTGCTGTTTGCCATTTTCATAAATGACCTGGATGAGGAAGTGGAGGGATGGGTTGGTAAGTTTGCTGACGACACCAAGGTAGGTGGTGTTGTGGATAGTTTGGAGGGATGTCAGAAGTTGCAGCGAGACATAGATAGAATGCAAGACTGGGCGGAGAAGTGGCAGATGGACTTCAACCCGGATAAGTGTGTGGTGATCCATTTTGGCGGATCCAATGGGATGAAGCAGCAGTATAATATGAAGGGTACCATTCGTGGCAGTGTAGAGGATCAGAAGGACCTTGGAGTCCGGGTCCATAGGACTCTTAAATCGGCCTCGCAGGTGGAGGATGCGGTCAAGAAGGCGTACGGCGTACTGGCCTTCATTAATCGAGGGATTGAGTTTAGGAGTCGGGAGATAATGCTGCAGCTTTATAGGACCCTGGTTAGACCCCACTTGGAGTACTGCGTGCAGTTCTGGTCACCTCATTACAGGAAAGATGTTGAAGCCATTGAAAGGGTGCAGAGGAGATTTACAAGGATGTTGCCTGGATTGGGGGGCATGCCTTATGAGGATAGGTTGAGGGAGCTTGGTCTCTTCTCCCTGGAGAGACGAAGGATGAGAGGTGACCTGATAGAGGTTTACAAGATGTTGAGAGGTCTGGATAGGGTAGACTCTCAGAGGCTATTTCCAAGGGCTGAAATGGTTGCTACGAGAGGACACAGGTTTAAGGTGCTGGGGGGTAGGTACAGAGGAGATGTCAGGGGTAAGTTTTTCACTCAGAGGGTGGTGGGTGAGTGGAATCGGCTGACGTCGGTGGTGGTGGAGGCAAACTCGTTGGGGTCTTTTAAGAGACTTCTGGATGAGTACATGGGATTTAATGGAATTGAGGGCTATATATAGGCCTAGAGGTGGGGATGTGATCGGCGCGACTTGTGGGCTGAAGGGCCTGTTTGTGCTGTGGCTTTCTATGTTCTATGTTCTATGTGTTGGCTTTCCAGGGAGGAACGTGCGCTATAATTGAATCCGAATGCTGCACATATATCCCAGATGTTTCGGAAAATATAACTCATTTGACAGATCATATCAAACGAGTGGCGATGACAATGCAAGGTGAAGGGAGCCAATATCATAATTATAACCCTCCGGGATGGCTAGGCCAATGGTTTGGGTCGAGGGGATCATATCTGATGTATGGGTTGATTGTATTAATTGTCATTGTTATTGCTTGTTGTACTAATATGACATTATTGAACGAACAGCCCGAATTATGCCGAGTGCAAGTGTACAGATAGAAGGGGCCGTCTTCCTGACGAAGGAGGTAGGCCCATGTGTATTGGTAACCTTTGGTTCTGAATTGGTCTTGGGGCCATGTTTGAACTTGTCCCCGACCAAAAGGGGGGATTGAAGAAGGTAAAGGGTTAATGTTTTTTGTACTCAATGTATTTTGTACCTAAAGGGAAAGGATTAATATATTTTGTACCTAAAAGGTTGAACTTTGTACTTAGAATGTATCACAAGTATGACCCTTCATTATGGCTAATCCCCTTGTTTATACTGCTTCTGTTATATAAGTTATTTATTCATGGTTTCATTCTTTAACTTCATTCTTATAAAGACAGACAGCTAAATATAAATGTAATGTTTGTAAAGTCTTACCTTTTCTACAAGCTTGTGTGTGGTTTGAGGAAGGAAGGCAATTATAAGATGTGGAGCATGATAACGGCCGTTTAAAGGAGGACTCCCGCTGGGCCAGCTGCAATTGTGCCGGTAATTTCAAAGGAAGGGCCGTGGAAGAGCAGGAAACCTAAGACTGTATCGTGACTACAGCTGCCAGAGAACTGCTGCTTCGTGATCAAGGACTGTTGTATGGACTTTGATTCATGACCAGACCAGTGTTTGTGTCGTGACTCGTGCTGGGAGCCATAATGTATATATATCCCCACTTTTCTGTGTTCAGAGAGAACTTTGGCTTCCGCTTTCAAGGGGTCAAATTCTCCTGCAAGCTTATGAGAATAAAGCCTACTCTATTTTGACTCATACGAGCCTCAGAGGTATTTTCTACCTACTACAGGGTGAAACCAGAAGGTTCCTCGTATACAATGTTCGATTTCACTTTTACATTGATCTATTTAGATTTTCATATCTTGTGCCATCATACTATATATGTGAGGGTTTTACGTTTGAGCTATGTCACTGACCTTGTAAAGCTTTCCACAGCATCAAAACAAAACTACCTTCCTGACAGCACCAGCTCTAATCTGTTTGTTTCAATTAGTGTCGTTGTTGCAAAAGATCACGACATCTCCCTGGAGCCTGGCCTTGGATATAAATGCATCTCGTATTAATGATAGAGCAGAACACACTCGCAACTGCAGAGAGAAATGCATGGATTACCAAAAGGTCTGGTTTTTGTCATTTACTATCCCATTCTTGCTGTGATCGGGATTCCAGGTAAACAGTTTTCCTTAGTTCATCGTTGCGGAAATCATTGTTCATTCACTTATTTTCGCAGTTCAGTTTATCACTGCTCTAATTCACCAGTCGTACATTGCTATACTGATATTCTTCTACCCTTCAAACGGGAGGAACTGTTGAATTTACTATGAGATTTCCCTTTCCCTTTTATTTTTCCTTCTGCAATATCATTTTTTTCATATAGAAAAAAATGTTCCATTTAATGTTCCATTTTAAACATATAATTAATTTCATTTACTGGTATGATTGCTTGTCTTTACTGTTGGATTTGTTTAATTTTAACTGTCTCAGTTCTTCCATTGAGCATGATTTCTTGCACATTAAATTTTCGTTACCTGTATATTACCCGCTTAAACAATGCAGAAACTTTCCGTGACATTTTCCGCAATATTTCATCACAATAATTGAATATTTTTACCGCCACCATTTTCCGTTTCAAATGCAATTCGATTTCATCACTAAAATTAGTAATAAATGTGAAGTATCGTATTCTTACCAGTGTGTAAATGCATGTTGTGTTACTGGCACTGTGGTCATATGTGAATTATCAGGCAATAGCTGCTTCTCCTATAGACATGTAGACATAGCTAGTGTATAATTTCATCCTTTTTTCACTTGGCCGGAAATATGAAAAGAGTGTATAGTGAAGTAAATGATTGATTGTTAATTTAGCTGCTTGGCCAAAGTATGACACTCTGGACAGCGCAGCATGCTACAGAGACGGAAGTAGAGTTGGAAGCAAAGACATTTTGACTTTGTAGCGAAAGATATGCAAAAATCTACTACTGAATCTATAAGTGTTGTTGACTGTTTTCCTTTGCTGAGAAGCACTGTTGAGTCAGCTTCATATCATCAAAAATCTGGATTTCCTTCTTCCTTTTTTTTTAAACAATGACGACTAATCTATTTTAATATGTTGTCTTGTGTTGGATTCTCTTCCATGGAAAGCATGTTGTATTTATTTGCATTTAACGTGATCGATTGACTTTCTGCCAAATTCCCTGTTAGTTATGACATTATGCACCTTCAATTTTCCAATATTCCAGACTTTTCTTGACTCACAGTACAGAATAGTATAATGGTTTGTGTTACGTACACCTGAGGTACAAAATAGGACATTCAATGTTCAACATCTGACTGAGCCAGCAGTCTTTCAGGGAGTAGAGTACAGTATTGGCAATTAGCTTCATTCTGGTATTTCTCTGGTGCAAAAGAAAGGCCAAACACATTTAATGCTTTTTTGACTGACTCCTGATCTGCGAGTTTTGCACTATCATCTGTTCTATATACATTTGTGTCCATCCCTCATTCATTGCTTATCTTTCTCTGTCACAGCGAATTTGGCAGTAATTGTGATCCTATGTCGAGGAAGATGTGGGCTCTCCGGATGTATCACTTATTATTTGATGTCCATGGCCGTGACGGATCTCCTGATCATGATCCTGGCTGTGATATTAAACAGGATTGCAGGTAACTACTTTCCATTCAGTTTCCTGTCCATCACCCCGGCCTTTGCTCTCAGCCTTGTTTTAATATACGGGGTCAGAGATTCATCTGTCTGGGTAACAGTTGCCTTCACGTTTGATCGATTTATAGCCATTTGTTGCCCGAGGTTGAAGACCAAGTATTGCACCAAGAAATCAGCAGCGATTGTTATCGGACTACTCTGTGTTTTGCACTGTGCTAAGAAAATTCCCCTGTACTTTGCTTGTGGACCGACCGTTATAATTAACAATATACCCCGATACTGCAAGTTAAAAGCAGAATATTATACTTCACCAGGATGGGTCGCGTATGACAGCATAAATGCAACTTTAACTCCTTGTCTCCCATTTGTCCTTATTCTGATGCTGAATGTTCTAACGATCCGGCACATTGTTGCGTCCAGCCGAGCGCGCAAGAGACTCCGAGCCCACAGCAATGGAGAGAATAAAAGTGACCCAGAGATGGAGAAGAGGAAAAAGTCCATCGTTTTACTGTTTTGCATATCTGGTAGTTTCATCCTGTTATATTTATTATCACTTATAACTTTCCTCCTTGCGAGAATTGCTAGCGTTACGTATTTTAATGGTTCAAATTTTAATCAATCGAATGTTATACTGGAGGAAACTGGGCTTATGTTACAGCTTCTGAGTTCCTGCATCAACCCTTTTATTTATGCAGGCACCCAGAGTAAATTCAGGGAAGAGTTAAAGAATGGAGTAAATTACGCTTCCCGTTTCATTGTTAAAATATTTAAGTGAGACAAGGTAAAATATAACGCGAACTGTTCGTTTAATTCCCTCATTGTTGTTCTGGTTCATGTCACACATACGGTTTCAGCTCCCAGACATAGTTATTTCCTTTCGAAAACCCTTTGTGTGGATTCAGAAATGTATAATGAACACTGCCTTTCCTCACTTGTTTTTTATTTATCTTCTCCGTGCTGACACGGGCATGGTATATCCCCATCATTCCCGAAGCCCAGGGTATCCTGACATTCATATGAGAGAGTGTCAGACTTAGATATGTTATTGGATACAGACGTTTAACGTTTTAATCTACGAACCTCAATGGCCCTCCTGATGTTCGATTGCATCTTGATTCTGGAAGACCATCTGAAAGAGTAACATATGCTGCCCCCATGCATTTCCTACACCGTCTGGGCAACGATTCGCACTCAAAGTCCTATTCTTTGCCTTTAAAGATAGAAAGGGTTCATAACCACACAGACATAGAAACATAGAAACTAGAAGCAGGAATAGGCCAGTCGGCCCTTCGAGCCTAGGCGCCATTCATTTTAAGAACATAAGAACATAAGAAATAGGAGCAGGAGTAGGCCATCTAGCCCCTCGAGCCTGCCCCGCCATTCAATAAGATCATGGCTGATCTGACGTGGATCAGTACCACTTACCCGCCTGATCCCCATAACCCTTAATTCCCTTACCGATCAGGAATCCATCCATCCGCGCTTTAAACATATTCAGCGAGGTCGCCTCCACCACCTCAGTGGGCAGAGAATTCCAGAGATTCACCACCCTCTGGGAGAAGAAGTTCCTCCTCAACTCTGTCTTAAACCGACCCCCCCCCCCCCCCCCAAAATCAGCCATTTTGATCATGGCTGACAATCGAATTCAATATCCTGATCCCCACCTTCTCCCAATATGCATTGATCCCTTTAGCCCCAAGTGCTATATCTGATTTCTTCTTGAAATCAGACAACGTGTTGGCCTCAACTACATTCGGTGCTAGTGAATTCCATACATTCACCACCCTCTGGGTGACGAAATTTCTCCTCACCTCAGTTGTAAAAGGTTTACCCCTTATCCACAAATTATGACACCTCATTCTGGACTCCCCCACCATTGGGAACATTTTTTCTGAACCTAACCTGTCTAACCGTGTTAGAATTTTCTCAGTTTCTATGAGATGCCCTCTAACTCTTCTTAGCTCCCGTGAATATAATCCTAACCGATTGAGACTCTTCATATATCACAGCCCTTCCATCCCAGGAATCAGCCTGGTAAACATTCGATGTACTGCTTCTAAAGTCAGGACATCCTCCTCCGACAAGGCCACCAGTACTCCTAATGTGGCCTTACCAGCTATGCAATTGCAGCAAAACATCCCTATCCCTATACGCAAATCCTCTCGCTATGAAGGTCAACATACAATTTGCCCTCTTTACTGCTGGCCGTACCTGCGTGCTTACTTTCAACAACTGATTCACGAGGACTACAAGGTCTCGTTGAGTATCCACCCCTCTCAATCTACACCCATTCAGGTAGTAATCTGTGTTTCTATTATTGCTACCAAAATGGGATAACCTCACATTTATCCACATTATTCGGCTCAGCCTATCCAATTCATGCTAAAGCTTCTCTGCATCCTCCTCACAGCTCACCATCCCACCCAACTTTGTATGCATGATGTAACATTAATGAATAACCGAGTGGATAGAGGTTACATATATACTTTTATTAATACATGTTAATTATTTGTCATCGAACTTGAAATTATAATTGCTTGTGTATTTCTGAATTCTGCACTCTGGCTGGTCTTAAACATTTGGTCAGATATAAATCATAAATCACTCCCTGACTTTGGCTACTTGAGGGGAACGATAGATTTAATTAGAACAAGAAAAAAACATCGTGAAGCCCCGTAACACATAGGATTAGGAGAAGGTGGAATAAACGTTAGGCAGAGAAAAATACAGAATTTATTTCGGACAGGTGGAAGAGAAACGACAAAGAGTCATCAAAATTCAGATGCTCTAAAAAAATATTCTTTCCCATCTTGACTCGCAATATACAATATTAACAGTACTAGACTAGAGTGTAGACTACTCATGGCAACTAACATATATCCCATTGTTGGGCAGAAGCTGCATCTGTGCTCGTGCGTGGAATTTCCCGGTGTTGGTGCACACGACAGCGGTAAAAAACTTAAGATTCACCACCGTTGTTAGCTATCATATCAGTGCAAATTAGTGATGCTAAATATTTCTTATCGTTTGTTAGGACTTTTTATGATAAATTTGAAACAATCAATTATCTTTTGTTTTATTTAACTATGAACAGTCGAAAATGAATAATTTGTCGAAGCTTTTTGTCTTACACTCACTGGACAATTTGCCAGAGTTGTGCCTGTTGGAAGGAGTCAAAATAGGCGACCGCCATTCTCTGGTCATTCTCCAGAACGTATCCTTGATCCAATAAAAGTCCTCCTACCTTTTTGCAGTTAAACAATGCTTTGCAGTTAATTGCTAGTCGCCAGTTATCTCGTGCATTCCAGGTGGCAATGCTTATACCAAGCATCGTGCACATGCCAACCGGTCACCTCTTTTTTATTATGAAGTATAGATTGCTGTTTTCTTTACAATTGGCATCCTTGAGAATTTTCGTGACGAGCACAAGACGAGGTTTCAACATATGTCCTTTCAGAGCAATACCCAAGTCCTATGCGTCCAAACATTCCTCAACTAGATTAAGAAGATTTGTAATAGTTGACACGTATCTCCACTGCCAGGTGCAAATTCGCTGATGAGTCAACTGTTGAAATGAACAACTGACTGCCTTCACGCCCACATATTATTTTAATGTCTTTTTCCACCTTTCAATCGTACTGCATTTTCAGCAATTCCGCTACTGGTAAAACCACTCCTCAACCATGCTGCATATGAACGATTTCTTCACAGTGGATATTTTGATAACATCCAGCTGGAATGATGAAGCAACTCACTCACCAAAATCTCCAAATGCCAGAGGCTTCTACTTTCAACACCTGCTTGCGTGCGTTCAGTTTGGATAATTAATTGAAATCTCCCTTAGACACATAAGGCGTGTAAGGTCTGTCCCCACTGGTAATGCTGCTATGATATTTTTAATTCTGTGAAAATAATATAAGCTCTTTCGATAACTATTGTATTGGAATATTTTCAGCAGGCTGCGCGTCTCTTGTATTTCTATCGTCGCTCGCATATGAAATGAAATTCCCGAACAGTACAGGCAAACATTGATTTTCTCCACTTTGTTCTTCTCAACTCTCAATGGACCCCCATCTCGCTCTTTTCACCAAGCACTGGTTTTGGGGGCGGTCAGTTTTTCATTTACCCCAAACACTTAGAGTTGCTCTCCTGAGGATGCAGACTCATAAGAACACGAGGAGGGCAATCAGACCGTCTTCGTGTATACTGCAATTCAGTTGGATCATCATTATTTTGTGCATTGCCTCAACTAACCTTCTCAGTAATGTAATGCGTAAACAACAGCTTTTAGCAATCGTTCAACATCATCAGTTTGATATTTTCAATTCACTCCAGTTCTCTTTAGCTCTGGGGGAGAAATGGTTAATAGTCGTGGTGTCTTACTGTTTCTGCTAACGGGAAAATAAAACAGATGTTTTGTGCATCACCAACATAAGCTCAGATTCCAGCACGGAGTTTCAAGATCTTAAATTGATGTTACTAAATACACCCGAAAGTGAATGAGAGAGAAAAATAAAATATGACCAATAATGTCCCTGAAAAAGCAAATGATTCATTAATGCACCTTAAGAAAAGTGACGCTGTATATACCCTGCTTGGTTCAGATGTGGCTTTGGACTGATGATTTTTTTGATTTGATTAGATTTATTATTGTCACAAGTATTACCATACAGTGAAAAGCATTGTTTCTTGCGCGCTACATAGACAGAGCATACCGTTCATAGAGAAGGAAACGAGAGAGTGCAGAGTTCAGTGTTACAGTCAAAGCTAGTTTGTAGAAGTTCAGGATCAAGTCGCAAAGGGAGGAGCCGAGGGCCAGGCCACGGAGTTTGGAGATGAGTTTCGTGGGAATAATGGTATTGAAGGCTGAGCTCTAGTCAATAAATAGGAGTCTGACACAGGTGACTTTGTTATCTAGGTGTTCCAGGGTTGAGTGCAGGGCAGGGAGATGGCGTCTGCTCTGGACCTGTTGCGGCGGTAGGCAAACTGTAGTGGATCCAGGTTGTCCGGGAGGTTGGAATTGACTCGTGCCTTGACTAGCCTTTCGGAGCACTTCATAATGATGGATGTCAGAGCCATCGGCCGAAAGTCATTAAGGCACGTTGCTTCGTTTTTCTTAGGTACAGTGATGATGGTCGTTTTTTCAAAGCAGGTAAGACCTCAGATTGTTGTAGAGGTTGAAGATGTCTGCAAATATCCCCGCCAGCTGCTCCGCGCAGCATCTGAGTGCTCGTCCGGGTACCTCATCCGGGCCAGTCGCTTTGCGTGGGTTGACCTTCAAGAAAGCTGCTCTGACATCTGCAATGGTGACCCTAGATACAGGTTCATCCAGGGCTTCGAGGGTGGAATTAGTGTTAACTGCAGTCTGAAATGACCGAGCAAGCCGCAATGAGACAGAAGCGTATCGAACGCATGTCATAACCTCGGTGTCAGGAAAATCAAAGGCACAGGGAGTCCAGTAGATTATGCAAAATCCCTGGAAACTTCAGGTTTGTCAGACAAAATAACCATTCGACAGCTTGTAAATTTCAGATTTACTGAATCAAACCATTCATAAAATGTAACAAACTGTTCCATGAGCATGAGCCGTTATGCCCTGTCCCACTATGATAGAAAAGAAAATAACTGGTGATATCTGATCGAAACCGGAAATTGGCCCTCACTTTCAAAACATACCGAAGAATAATTAAGTTAGGACATGTTTATTTGGAGTAATTAAATCTCTGCCTTTAGTTAGAGTCTTGTCATGTTTAAATTAGCCCAATCGTCTCATTGTCGTTATTAGATTACGCATGGTGCATTATTTCATTATAATATAAACGACCTTGTTTGATTAAATATGGATAAACTGTTTAGTTTTCGTTTAATTTCTCCAAAGGTAGATAGCTGGTCCAATTATCTGTTGAGTTAACATGTATGTGTGCGTATGTGTGTGTGTGCAAAGAATACTGGAAGCAAGCTAGCGATTGCGGTTTCGATAGTTAGGGGATACGTTAGCCGTTTCTGCGGCCACCGATGTGAATTCTATTTTATTTCTGACGCAGTTTGAAGGATGTAATTGAATGGCGGCAGTTAACCTTTAGTCTTCAGTAGCAACAATCAGCGGTTCTTGTCCACGTTGTTGCCAGCGATAGAGTCAGTTATAGAGTTGTGGTCCTGGAGTAAGTATGTTAAGACGTGTATAGGAAATGATTAAACAGGACATCAAATCCTCTAATCTGCAGATTAGTCCTGGTTCGGTAGAACCTTCCAAACGCCCGAAGGACCAGGTCAGCAGATACATGGAGGCGTTGCCACCTCCAAGTTCACCTCCAAGTCACTCACCATCCTGACTTGGAATTGCACCGCCTTTCAGTCACTGTCGTTGGGTCAAAATCATAGAAATCGTTCCAAAACAGCATTGTGAGTGTTATACACCACATGGACCGAGACTGACCAAGAATGTGGCTCGCTATCCCCCCTGTCAATAGAAATGAGGGATTTGAATAAAAACTGGCTCAGCCAGTGACCCCCACATCCTATGAATATATGATAAATAATCATTGATTTCACACTCGGTTAATTGCAAGCTGGCTGGGGAGGGTTAGCGCACCTTTTAAATTGAACTATCTTGCCGATGAATATAACAAGTCTGTATTGAAATCAACAGCCCATTATCCGTAGCTGAACAAAGAATGAATGTCACTCTGCAGCTTATTTTTGTGCAAGTATCTCCATGTAGCAAGCTACGGGCAGCTTGCATCGCATTTCTGGAGATGACGAGCGGGTTCATGCTGCCTGTCAGATATTCGGTGTGATGGCCTAACTAATACTGCAGGTTGGTTATGTGCGTGCGGATATGTGTCGGTCGCATGTCTTCATTATTGCCGGTAGCGTCTTGTCAGCGCGCATATCCATTGGGCTATCCAGTGCCTCCTGCCGTTTTTCTATCACGTGCACTGAATAGAATTAATTGAATATTGACATCTCTGATAACTGGGACTGTCAGG
Source organism: Mustelus asterias (assembly GCF_964213995.1). Lineage (NCBI taxonomy): Eukaryota > Metazoa > Chordata > Chondrichthyes > Carcharhiniformes > Triakidae > Mustelus > Mustelus asterias. Next base: position 11,797,124 of record NC_135823.1, on the reverse strand, counting down.
GTGAGGCCAAACAAAATACTCTGGAGGAGAGAGAACTTGGAGTGGCGAATCCATTTAACTAAGTTGAAGCATGTACAAGTAAATCTCTGTTTCATCTGGAATGGAATGGAGCCTTGGGAGGCGACGAGGGAGATGCAAAGTGGCAGGTTTTCAATTTAACTCCACTTGACTCGGGAAGAGCATTGTTCTTGTGGTAATGAATGAGGAGACGGAATACGGAGGGCATCCTTCCCTGAATGCTGAAAAAGGATAGGGAAATATATGTTTGGTGGTGGCATCATGTTAGGAGTGGTTTATAGCTGAAATGATGATCTATTGATTGCGGGCGTTGGTAGATGAGGACAAGGGTAAATATATTTTGGCTCTTGGAGGAAGTATGAATGAGCACAGAAGTGTGGTGAATTGCAAACGCGGAACTGCGATTTTAAAACCATGCCAAGTGGGCATTCGTGGCTCAATGTAAACGGAAACCAATTGGTAGTGCCGGTTTGGAAAATGGCAACATCAAAATAGTTGCTTTGAAGGTGAAGAAAATAGGAGAACGTAAAATAATACTTTCTTTTAGATGGATGGGAGGAACTGTATTGAAGTTGATGTGAGAGTGAATGGGATTTCTGTACATTAAGCCTCGCCCAAATAATGGACAAAACAAACAGAGGAATAGAAGAAATAAGTCTCAGGTGGCCGGTGTGCAGGCGTGGGAAGGGAGACAAATTTAGAAGAACATGTTGACGACAGTCTCACGTTTTGTGTGAGGGTTGGTGAAAGGCAATGAAGTAATCGTAAACCTCCCTAGAGAAAGCGAGTAGGCCTGGATCAAGGAAATGTGTTTGGAGCAATAGATAACAAACCTCAGCAATGGATAGCAAACAGCTTGAGTAGTAAACATAACTATAAATTGCGATTATTTCAAGGAATGAGCGAGTAAAAGAATAATTTCTCCAACAAGTGAAAATTTGAGAAGCACGCTTGCGGTGTTTGAAATTGACGGGTTGGAACTGCAGTGATCAATGAAATTGAGATCTCGCAAAAAATCCTGTTCTGGAACGAAGTGCTGGAGAGATTGTAAACCATTTTTAGAAATGAGAGGTTTATGATTTGGAAACTGCCAACGTTGGTGAGGACATCAGAATGAGGGTGGAAAGAATTCAATCTGACTTTGGCATATAAACTGAACAGGAAAGTTTCATACAGAATGCAGCAGGATGTAACAAATCCTATGAAAAATTGGAAAGCTGTTCAATTCGCTCAATTAATTGCAATTTGCTGATTTTGCCTTTTACGCACTAAACATGAAATGCAGAATATAAATAATGTTATAAATCTAAAATGCAAATAGCATGTGTTGTATGAACCATGAAGGGCGGGAACTCCTAGGAAAGCAGGTGGCGACAAAACTAAAGAGGATATTCACCATTTTATTAATATTTTGCTTTTACACTAAACGTCACCTCAATGGTGTGGACCAGGCCATTGTGGTAGTAGCCGTGCTGAGCTAACCCGGGTTGAGTTGCAAGCAGGCGTGCTGAACAGGATATTATCAGCTCGTAATACATGTCTGCAAATTAATCCACTTTATGCAGAATGCCAACACGTTGTGTGTCTTAGGCTGCACTCCCTTTTTGTTTTCCTCAAAAACCTTTTATTGATGTTCTGTTTGCACTTCAGTCCCACGCTCCTGATCTACGGACACCTGGTGCGGAGAGGGCGGGTCGGGATGGTGGCCTCCTCGTGAACCTGCTCCTGGGCCTGGCGAAACGCGCCATTTACAGGTCCAGGCAGCGGGGGATCGAGGGGGCCGTCCATACTGACTGTCTGCCCCTCTACCGCGGCTACGTTCGCGGCCAGGTGTCCCTGGTGAGGGAGCATGCGGTGTCCACGGGCACGGTTGACGCCTTCCGCGCCCGCTGGGCACCGCAGGGGTTGATGATTTGATGTTTTTAAGTTTCCTTTGTACTTTGATTTTTGTTCGGGCTGTTCCCCCTCCTTTTGGGGAGCCGTGAACTGGACACGTCCCTTTTACTTTGTCCTGATTTAATTTGAGTTTGTTTATTTGGTTTGACCTTAAAAGAGGCCAACACGTGCTGGACTGAACCAGTCCGCACTGACTCTGACCGTGTTAAACTGAACTGCATTGGGTACATTTGAATGCAATATACTGAACTAGCCCTGTCCAAAACAAGTAGAAACACGCTGACCTGTTGAAGTCAACACTTACTTAAAGATTGCTGATGCAGGTCCATCCAAACTAACATTAACTGCGATGAAGAAAATCTCGCTACACTTGAATATAAATGGACCGAACAGGACCTGAATCTGGCGACTGAGAATATACTGGTGTTAAAATGCAAATAGCCACAGTGAAAGTAATGCTGCTGAATCGACATAATCGCGATTGTATGTGATAATGTTATAAGCAATCAGGTACAAATTGAACGGTGGCACGCTAATCTGTAATTGCACACATTGAATGTAACTATAAACAAGTCTATACCAAATTTAAAGGTGCTGAAGAGGACATGAGCACAAATAATATACCTTTACAAAACCAGACATTTTCCCTCTGAATTTAGCCGTGCTGTGCTGAAACTGCCCACCGTGAACTGGACACGTCCACAATGAAGATAATGGCAATGAACTGGACAAGTCCTCGCATAATATAATTATAATGAACAAAGAACGTAATTGTAATTTACTGGCATATCCATAATGAATATAATGCCAATGAACTGGTCATCTTATAGAGGTCTATAAAATAATGAGGGGCACAGATCAGCTAGATAGTCAATATGTTTTCCGAAAGATAGGGGAGTCTAAAACTAGAGGGCATAGGTTTAAGGTGAGCGGGGAGAGATCCAAAAGTGTCCAGAGGGGCAATTTTTTCACACAGAGGGTGGTGAGTGTCTGGAACAAGCTGCCAGAGGTAGTAGTAGACGGGTACAATTTTGTCTTTTAAAAAGCATTTCGATAATTACATGGGTACAATGGGTATAGAGGGATATGGGCCAAATGCGGGCAATTGGGATTAGCTTAGGGGTTTTAAAAGAAAGGGCGGCATGGACAAGTTGGGCCGAAGGGCCTGTTTCCATGCTGTAAACCTCTATGACTCTCAGGCCTCAGGTAATATAACCTAATGATATGGATCTTTGAACAGGAAATATGACTGTAAGTTACTGGACATGTCCACAATAAACTGGGAAAAAATCTACTTAATGCAATTATGATGAAATGGGCCTGTGAATAGGGAATGCAACTGGACTTTACTTGATCTGTCCACAGTGAACAGACAGACTATTGTGGTACAGTGCTTGTACAATCTCTGAGAAATGTTGAGTTATTTTGTTCCCACTTCGTTACCAGAATAATGATCGAGAACGAGAATTAACGTTGCTTTATCAGAAAAGATCATATTTCCCAGCACGGCCACTACTGATAGTCACTAATGGTGTCCTGTCCCAACATTCAAGCGTTTGTCGTTTTTAATAAAGCAATATAAATTGGACCTTTCTGTAGTCTCTGCATGTTTCAATATAGTATCATGAAGAATGCCCTGGCAACAGTTCGTTCAATCAGTGATAAACAAAAGTCGAAAAGCAGCACTAATCTGTTTCTCGCAATATGTTTAATTAAAGTACGATTTGAAACAATTTCATTATCTCCCGGAGCTTGACAACAGGTATCAATGTGACCAGTTTTCAGTCAATAGCAGATAGCGCTCAGAGTTACAGACAAGAATGCATGAAATACCAACGGGTTTGGCGTTTGCCATTTATTATGCTGTGCTTGCAGCTATCGGCGTTCCAGGTAACGTATTATAGTTAGTTACTTTATTCGTGGGTCATTGGTTAACTGCATCAAATCTCCGAATTTACAATAACGCCGCTCCACGTTAGAGAAATCCTCTATCCTATTTAGTGGGGTGTAATTTCGCGTTCTCAGTGCAATATGTTGACGTGAATTTCTTCCGTTTTACAGTTTATTTCTCTTATTTAAACATTGTAATGCTCCATTTCAACATGATGATCTCGTCCAGCGAAATTCCCGGCATTAATGCAATAATTTATCCTCATTAACAATGCCGTTTCTGACCCATGGATTCTTCGTTTTGCCTGTGTAATTCATCGCCTTTTGGTATAAACCGTCATCCTATTGGTGTGCAATTTCATCGCTATATTTGCATAACTTTTCTATCTACCTTTTAAAAAATATTCTTTCACGTCATATGGGCTCAGTCAGATAGGTCAGCATTTGTTGCCCATAACCACCTACTCTTGAGAAGATGACGGTGCTCTGCCTTCTTGAGCCGCTGCATTTACTGTAGTGCCGGTTCGCACAATGTGCTGCTCGGGAGAGAGTTCTATTTTTTTGACCCACGGGCAGGGAAGGAATGGCGATAGATTTCCAAATCACGATGATGAAAGGCTTGAGAGTAACTTGCAGATGGTAGTGTTTCCATGTTTCCCTTGACAGAAGAGATGTTAAACCTCGGACGTTCAGAGAGCGCTGTCCAAGGAGCCCCGGTGAATTGCTCCATTGCAGCTCGTAGATGATACACATTGCTGCCACTGTGCGTCAATCATGGAGGGAGTGTCTGTCTGTGAAAATGTTGCGAATCAAGCAGGTTTCTTTCCGTAGGATATTAATGCGTGTCGTTGGAGCAGCATTCAACTATGCAAGTGGACGGCATTGAATCATTAACCAGGTTTAACCGCTTAATAATTTAGACAATTTAGTGAGTCGATAATTCTTCTCAGAATACTCATTTTCTGAAATGCACTTGTACGCCTCGGTTCAGTTTGCTGTCAATTGTAACTCACAAGATGTTGATAGTGGTAGATTCAGCGGGGTTAATTCTATTGAATGTCATATGGCGAAGGTGAGATCTTCCCTTGTCGGAGATGGTGGTTGTCTGGCACTTCTGTTACACAGTAAGAAGTCTCACAACACCAGGTTAAAGTCCAACAGGTTTATTTGGTAGCAAATACCATAAACTTTCGGAGCTTATGGTATTTGCTACCAAATAAAGCTTATGGTATTTGCTACCAAATAAACCTGTTGGACTTTAACCTGGTGTTGTGAGACTTCTTGCTGTGTTCACCCCAGTCCAACGCCGGCATCTCCACATCATGACTTCTGTAACACGGCAGTTCCTTTCCACTTGTCAGCAGAATACCCTCTGCTGCCGCACGATGTAAATGTAGTTGTATTCTTACAAACGCGCTGTTACTGCTTCTGAATTGTCATATTGTTATAGCAGTGTGATTCTAATTGCAGTGTCTGACTGACAATGCTATTGTGGGTGAATGACAACAATCTTATTGTAATCTCGATTAAATTCTGTTTTCGAATCGGCAGTTCAATTCTCAATTAAATATTATAAATTAGATTCTATTATGTTATTGCAGCTGCTGTTGTGGGTGATTTGTTACAATGTTTGCGGCACGGTGGCACAGGGCAGCTCGGTGGCCTAGTGGTCAGCACAGTGGATTCTGTTGGCTATTCTGCATGGCTTTCCTCCGGGTGCTCCGGTTTACTCCCACAGGTTAGATGGATTGACCATGCTAAATTTTCACGTAGTGCCCCAAGATATGTAGGTTGTGTGGATTAGCGGCGTAAATACGTGGAGTTACAGGGATATGGGCCTGGGTGAGATGTCCTTCCGGGGAGTCGGTGCAGACTCGATGGGCCGAGTGGCTTCCATCTTAATTATAGAAATTCTGCGTTTTCCCGGGGTAAACGTAGATTTAATTTGCAAATGACTGTGACAGGAATAATTCCCACGACTGATTAATTGATTGAAAGTTTGAATATTTCCCGCCTGGATCGACTGAACAAATATGTCGATGCGGCATTATTTGGCACAGGAACATTTAAAGGTTTTTACGAAATGTTGCTATTGACTCCCAGCATGATTGCTTCATACAGCCTCTATTCTTCTGCATTCGCAGCTGCTGATGTTTCTAAATTGGTCAATGCTGTCTGCGGGATTTCTCTCCGCTACTAATAATGTCTCCATATGTTCCTTCACTATTTCCTCCCTCTCACTTTCAATCTCTCTCTCTTACAGATAACTTGGCGTGTTGTGATCCTTTCTCGAAAAAGATGTGGTCTCTCTGGGTGTATTATTTATTACTTGGTGTCCAGGGCGGTGACGGACCTCCTGATCATAGTGACGGCTGTAATATTAAACCGAATTGGTGAGATTTATTTCCCATCCAGTTTCTTATCTATTACACTTGTTTGCAGTTTCAGTTCTGCCTTGAAATTTGCAGCAATTGACATTTCTGCCTGGTTAATGGTAACTTTCACATTTGATCGATTTGTGGCCATTTCTTGCCAGATGTTGAAAATAAAATTTGCACCCGGAAGGTGGCCGCGCGGGTCATAGGAATCGTTCACTGTCCTCTGTAAAAAAATATCTTCATAAATTTTATGTTTGAACCTAAATACTACGATAACAGAAAACCCTGGTTCTACGTAGTAAGAATGATATACTATGTGGCCCCTGCATGGACAGCATACGATTGGATTCGTTCCATGTTAACCCCTTGCCTGCTATTCATTCTGATTTTACTGCTCAAAGTTCTGACTGTCAGTCACATTATAGCGGCCAACAGAGCCCGGAGGAGATGCCGGGCCCAGAAAAATTGAGAGAATCAGAGTGACCCAGAGATGGAGAAGTGGAAAAAGTCCATTGTTTTACTCTTCGCCATCTCTGTCAGTTTCATAGTCTTGAATGTGGTGTGTTTTGTAACGATCCTTTGCATCCGAATTGCAAAAATTACTTATTCCTCGGGTTTAGATTTCAGTAATTCCACACATATTCTCCAGGAGACTGCAATGACGCTCATGCATCAACCCGTTTCTTCATGCTGGGACCCAGAGTAAAATCAGCCGAGATAAAGAATGGGGTGAAAAATCCACTGAGGCTATTTGTAAAAATATTTAAAACTTGAATTTGGAAACTGAAAAAATGCATTGTACATCATAGAATTCCATAGCTTGTTATTTTCCATGTTCAGAGAGACGGTTCCAAGTTGCCCCTGATTTGAAAACCACAGCTAATTTTTGAATTGCATTATGTATAAAAAAAAATTCATCCGCGTTATTCTGACAACTCAGATTACAGTCTGGATTCATGTCATGTGTAGACTGCTCCATCATTCACACATTTCTATCCAGACATTGCTGAAAAAGGGACAGATGTTCACACAGCTTTGCATGCAGCATCGGATAGCGTGGCTATTACCCTGGAGTCGTGTAATCAGGTTAAGTTTGATCCAGGACCTCATTCCCCAGTCTTCCGACTGAGAATGGCCACAACTACCATTGCCTCCGTTAGATGCTCGTGGAGTCAGGGCTGTGCTTAATGGATTTCGACCCGGCTACTACTCACATTCGGTAACTCAACACCTTCAGAATCTCTGCTCTACTGGAGGGTGCTGGCAAATAATATGATCGGCACTCTCCGGTAACTCTTTCTCAGCCTCATAGGGGGAGATTGTTGCACAGACCTGGGGATCTGGTTGCTCTTGTTCACCACCTGAATAATAAAATTGCGATGACGCGGTTTCACGTCCTTCTGAGTAGTTGCCAATCGGAGTTCTCTCCGACACATTGCGTGGATATGCTCAGTGTGCTTTGTGCTATGCGGAGGGGCTATGAGATCATGCATTTGGCCTTCACACTTTCAAGGCTCCAGAGCCGTTCATTATATTCCTTCCCTCCATTCCTCCTAGTTCTTAACCACAACCATGTTGGCCACTTCTTTCTTGTCCTCTCTCTTATATTTTTAGTCCTCACCTCTGCAAGCACATGTATTGCTATTGTTCCTTACTCATCAAGAATATACAAGATCTCAAAAACGGTGGCAGCCTCATTATCCATATGGTGCAAAATATCTGGATCCTGTATGCGATCATGAGTGTATAGAAGTCACCCATGTCTCAACAGCGTCGGGCACAGAGAGGAGGGCATGCCTCTGGCAGCCAATGCTGATACCTGCACAATTCCTGGGAAGACATGAGTTAGTCCAACCCTTTTACTGCCTTCCACAACGCAACTATGCCTCGATATTTCATCGTGCTGATATGAGCCTGATCTCACTGTTTCCTGAGCAGGAACTTGGTCACCTGCTCAGCATGCATGCTGAAGGGGCATCAGAAACGCACAGCAGGGAGATCATTCATCAATTACGTCTCATGAAATGACTCCATAATGCTGTTCATCTGAATGAGACACCGGGATCCTTATAATTACTAGAGTGCAAAGAAACGAAAGTCTCGAAATATCATATGGTTCATTTTTCTCTGATATATAATGACCCCTTTTATATAACTTTAGACAGGGAGTCTAGGGAAAATGCACATAATTGAGTCATACTTATTAATACTTATATACTACTGTGCTTTAAATTCATTGCAATATAATATTACCCAGAGAGCTATGTTTGAAAATAGTTTATTTTCGTAGCTACTTGAACATTCAGAAGTATCGAAGAGATTCAGAAATACACCTGTGTTGACATCGAGTTAGCTAATTCAACAAATAAAATAAAATGAAAAATCATCATAGGAACGTTGGTGTTCTGTGTGGCATTGAGGTTACGCTGGCAAGGCACGAGTTGACATTGATAGATAACGCTGGAGAATCTCAGCAGGCCTGACAGCATCATGGAGAGAGAATAGAGCTAATGTCTCGAGTCTGGATGATATTTTGCAAGAACTGAAGCCATAGAAAATAGACGATATTTATACTGTTAGGGTGAGGGGTAGAGGGGGTAGATGGGGGAGGGTTGACAAGCTTTTCATAGATAAAAAGACATTGGGAATATACATGATGTGATCATGCCTAAGAATGCTCATAGATGCCAGTAAGAGATCAGGATGTGTTCATGGCAGAACAAATGTAAGCAAAGTGGCAAAGGAAAAAGAGACATGTCAAAGATGGTTCTAGTGCAGAGAGAGGGGGTTGATGGGTAGATTGAAAGTCAGATTTTTTATAAAGGTGGAAAAATAAAACGATGAGGAAATGAATATTTAAAAAATTAACAAAACATAATATATGGAAATAGGATTAAGCCGGAGGGGAGAGTTCATGATCTTCTTCACGCAGAGAGTGGTGGGAGTGTGGAATGAGCTGCCGGATAAAGTGGTAAATTTAAGTGGTAACATTTAAGAAAAACTTGGACGGGTTCATGGATGAGAGGGGTGTGGAGGGATATGGTCCAAGTGCAGGTCAGTGGGACTAGGCAAAAAATGGTTCGGCACAGACAAGAAGGGCCAAAAGGCCTGTTTCTGAGCTGTAATTTTCTATGGTTCTATGGTTCTATGAAGTTATAGAACTCAATGTTCAGTCCGGACGGCTGAAAAGTTTCTAATCGGAAGATCAGGGATTGATCCTCCAGTTTACGTTGGGGTTCAATGGAACATTGCAACAGGCCAAGGACGTACATGTGGACATGAGAGCAGGATGGAGTGCTGAAATGTCAAGTTGCCTGAAGGTCTGGGTCCTACTTGCAGATGGACTAAACGTGTTCTGCAAAGTCGACACCCAGCCTGCATTTGGGCTCTCTGATGTAGAATGGACAATATTGGGAGCAGAGAATGCAAGAGACCAGATTAGAGAGGGCGGTGTTTCACTGAAATTAGTATTTAGGCCTGTGGATGGGGAGCAGGGAGGAAGTAATGGGGCAGGTGTTTCACCTTCTATGATTGCATGGGAAGATGCCGTGAGCAGCGGAGGAAGTGTTGGGTGTGATGGAGGACTGGAACTGGGTGTCCCAGAAGGAATGGCCCCTGTGGAATGATGACAGGGAAGTGAGGAGAAGATGTGTTTGTGGTGGCATCATGCTGCAGTTGGCAGAAATGGTGGAGGATGATCCTTTGAATGTGGAGGCTGGTGGGGTGAACAGTGAGGACTATCATGGTTCTGGGAGGGAGAGAGGGGGTGAGAGCATGGCGCGAGAAATGGAACAGGCATAGTCGAGAACCCTTTCAACAACAGTGGGTAGGAAACACGTTTAATAAAGAAGGAAGACATATCAGGGGCTCTATTTTGCAAAGTGGCATCATCGGAACAGATGCAATGGAGTCAAAACAACTGAGAGCATGGGACGGACATTAGTTGAAAGTATTTATTAGAAGCAGTTTTGTGCTCTCGAGTAGAAAGCCCCTGCCATTTTTTTTGGAGTCTCCACTTAAGAGTTTGGCACACATTTCTCAAAAAGGTAATGTAAAAAATGATGCATACACAGTGGTCCCTCCTTCAAAATATCTTAATTTGCAATTATATACGATTATTTAGTTCTCCTTGTATCTAGTAATTATTAATCAATACAGAATGTCGGCACAGGAGATTGTTAAGATTCATAACTGTCAGTGGATTGGGAGGGTCACTGCATGGGGTTATGGCCTGGGCGAGATTGTGCAGACTGTCCAAGTGGCCCACTAGACCATTCGGCCCATCGAGCCTGCGCCGGCAACAATCCCACCCAGGACCTATCCCCGTAACCCCACATATTTACCTGACGAATTTTCCTGACATCCCCCTAACATTGAGGAGCAAATTAACACACACGGCCAATCAACCTAACACGCACATCTTTGGACTGTGGGAGGAAACTGGAGCACCCAAAGGAAACACACGCAGCACAGGGAGAATGTACAAGCTCCTCACAGACAGCGACCCAAGCCGGGAATCGCTCCCGGGTCTTCCGCGCTGTGAGGCAGCACTGCTGACCACTGTGCCGCCGTGCCGCCCGATTGCAACTACTACGGTTTATTTGACTTCCATAAACTAACAGATCATAGAAACCCTACAGTACAGAAAGAGGCCATTCGGCCCATCGAGTCTGCACAGATCACAATCCCACCCAGGCCCTACCCTCACATCCCTACATATTTACCCACTAATCCCTCTACCTACGCAGCTCAGGACACTAAGGGGCAATTTTAGCATGGCCAATTAACCTAACCCGCACATCTTTGGACCATTCATCAAAACATCAATTTGGACCAAAGATAACTCTTTGATGTATCTCATAATGTACTGGTGCAAATTACGGCAAGGCAGGCAAGACATAAAGCATAAAACACGCTCTTGGAATCGATATGTGGCTTCCACTCCGATCGGGAATCCAAATAAAGAAAGACAAAATGAGTGATCCATTTGTTTCACTTTGTTTCCGAAATGTTAAGACAAAAGGTTTTTTGGTGTTTTTTTTGGATCCTGTTAACTTCCTCAATGAATGCCGTAATTATGAATGTCAGCTTGTCTGGGAACGGATTGTAGCACCACCTTGGATGAAAATTGTGCATTTTGTATGCTGTGAGTGATGCCCGGCTCCATCTTGCCCACATCTTTACAATGTTGATTTGTTTCCTAGTATTCTAACGCTACATTGCCAAATTCGCTCAACATAGTGACGCTACTTCTCTCTGCATGCTCGAAACATTTTTTTGTTCAAAGCTAACAAAATATAAACTGGGGAATTACATACGACTCGTTCTGTATTTGTATATCCCTATTTGTCTGGCTCACGTTTGAACCATTTGTTTCTGATTGGATCTTTGTTTCTCCCTGCTACTCCACATCATTTTAGTCATAGAGTCATAGAGTCACAGAGGTTTACAGCAAGGAAACAGATCCTTCGGCCCAATTTGTCCATGCCACCCTTTTTTTTAACCACTAAGCTAGTCCCAATTACCCGCGTTTGGCCAATATCACTCGATAGCCTTATCCGTAAGTATCTAAACGCTTTTTAAAACACAAAACTCTACCCGCCTCTATTACTACCCCTGGCAGCTTGTTCCAGACACTCGCCACCCTCTGTGTGAAAAACATTGCCCCTCTGGACCCTTTTGTATCTCTCCCTTCTCACCTTAAACCTATGCCCTCTAGTTTTAGAATCCCCTACCTTTGGGATAATATATTGACTATCTAGCAGATCTATGCCCCTTCACTATTTTATAGACCTCTATAAGATCATCCTTCAGCCTTCTACTCTCCAGAGAAAAAAGTTCTAGCCTATCCAGCCACTCCTTATAACTCAAAACATCAAGTCCTGGTAGCATCCTAGTAAATCTTTTCTGCACTCTTTCGAGTTTAATAATATCCTTTCTAAATAGGGTAACCAGAACTGTACACAGTATTCCAAGTGTGGCCTCGCCAATGTCTTGTACAAGACGTCCCAACTCCTGTATTCAATGTTCTGACCAATGAAACCAAGCATGCCGAATGCCTTCTTCACCACCCTGTCCACCTGTGACTCCACTTTCGATAAGCTATGAACATGTACCCCAGGATCTCTTTGTTCTGTAACTCTCCACAATGCCCTATCATTAACTGAGTAAGTCCAGTCCTGGTTCGATCTACCAAAATGCATCATCTCGCATTTATCTAAATTAAACTCCATCTGCCATTCATCAGCCCATTGGCCCAATCGATCAAGATCCCGTTGCAATCCGAGATAACCTTCACTGACCACTATGCCACCAATCTTGGTGTCATTTGCAAACTTACTAACCATGCCTTCTAAATTCTCATCCAAATCATTAATATAAATGACAAAAAACAGCGGACCCAACACAGATCCCTGAGGCACACCACTGGTCACAGGCCTCCAGTTTGAGAAACAACCCTCCACAACCACTCTCTGTCTTCTGTCATCAAGCCAATTTTGGATCCATTTGGACACCTCACCCTGGATCCCGTGAGATTTAACGTTATGCAACAACCTACCATGTGGACCTTGCTAAAGTCCACGCAGACAACATCAACTGCACTGCCCTCATCTACCTTCTTGGCTACCTCTTGAAAGAACTAAACCAAATTTGTGAGACATGATTTTCCACTCACAAAGCCATGCTGACTTTCCTAATCAGCCCTTGCCTCTCTAAATGCCTGTCTCTCAGAATACCTTCTAGCAACTTATCCACTACAGATGTGAGTCTCACCGGCCTGTAGTTCCCAGGCTTTTCCCTGCAGCTCTTTTTAAACAAAGGCACAACATTTGCCACCCCCCAATCTTCAGGCACCTTATCTGTGGCTGTCCGTGATTCAAATGTCTGCTAGGGCACCCGCAATTTCCTCCCTAGCCTCTCACAACGTGCTGGGATACATTTCATCAGTGGAGAGTTTCAAGGGTCCTTTCTTTTTGCTGTGACTGCAGTCATCCTAACAAGTAAATAATGGTTGTTCACATTCCTGCCAAAGATGCAGGAAAGTTTTGAGGAATTGAGAGACAGAGAGAGAGAGAGATGAAACCGAAGCGTCTGATCTCTTGTTTCAGCCTATTAATGGGCTTACCCCGTTAATTTTCTGGTGAATGCTCATCCATTGATGTTGCTGCTGGCGAATTTGATGGTGAACATTTCGTTCAACGTCAAGAATGTCGTTCGAGCCGAATAGGAAGGTGAAAATTATTTAATTTTCGGGTCTGTGTGCCCGGCTAGCATTTACTGACCATCTCTAATTGCGAATGAACTAAATGAATTGCTGGGGCATTTCAGATGGCATTTTAAGAACCAACTACATTGCTCTGGGTTTGAAGTCATAGGTAGGCCAGACCAGGAAAGGCCGGAAGATTTTCTTCATCAGTGAACAAGGTGGATCTTTCAGATCGTCGACGATGTTTCATAGTCATCATTAACTTTAAAATGCAGATTATTTTTAACTAAATGCAAATTCCACTAGCTCGCGTAGTGGGATTCAAACCACGTTTTAGTGATCCAGCGACAATTCCACTAAGCCACTTCTCTTGTTCTTCTCTTGTTGGTAATAGATTTTCTCTTTCTCCTCTATGGCGTGAATGCTACTTAGCACATATCACCACCACAAGCCATATTTTTAAAGGTGTGACTGCATATGGAGAGAGATTGTTGAATTATCGGAGATGTTGCAATTGGCAATGTATGTTGTGCAATCATCGTGGACATCAGTAATCCTCTGAAGATGACGGCTGAAGAAATTTGGACGGAGGAGCATGGGCTGCTACAATTCCTACAGTCATTTCTGATAGCTGGGAATTTAGTATCCAACGACCACAGCAATCTTCCTTTTTTTGCTGGTTGTGAGTCCAGATATTGCAGAGTCAGCGCCATCCTCCCCCAGCCCAACGTGGTGTAGGGCACTAGTCTCCATACCTAAGAATGGACTCTCCATAGACGAACAGCAGCGGAAGTTCACCAGACTGATTCCTGGGATAGTGGAACTCCACAAGTGGAAAGACTGAGCACAATGTGACTATATTCATTGGAGGTTTGAAGAGTGAAAGGTAATCTCATTTAAGATGAGAAGTTTCTTAAGGGGCGCGCAGGCACAGGCAGAAAGCATGCTTCCCTGGCCTGGTTTCCGAGAAATAAGGGCAACAGTCTGAATATAAGAGATGCGTCATTCAGCGCGGAGAAGAGCATTAATTTCCTCGAACAGAGTGTGGGCGATGTTGGGATTCTTCTAAATGAGAGCGCTTTGGAAGTTTAGCCATTGAATATTTTCAAGACAGAGGTCTATAGTTTTTCAAATGCTAAAGAGAGAGAGATATGGGAATAGCGCATATAAATTAGGTTGACCATGTTTTCCTGGAATGCCATGAAAGGCTCGAGGGGCTGAATGGCCCACTCGCCCATTGTCTTCTGTTCATAATTTTCGAGGCAATGAATGCGTGTTATCATTATATAGCATGTATCACTTCTCAGTGATACACTCAATGTTAATCAAAAACGTGAACAATATTTGTGATGATTGAATAGTTTCCGTACAAGTTTACTGCCGAAACATTCCTTTTTTTGTTTGGAAACCATTGCCTCTGCGCAAGTTAGAGATTAGGTTCTCTTGCTCTGTCCACGATTTGATGCCTTAACGTGCGTAAACATTTTTGCAGATGTTTAGATATATTGAAACGTACTTCGAAGTCTGAAACCAGTTATTAAATATTTAGACGTTTCGAAGGTCATAATAAAACACGCAACCACATAGGATTGGCCTGTTTCAGCGGCTCGTTTCAACATTTCATTTTGTTTGACCACCTTTCCGGCCGCTGCCGAATTGATGTGTTTAATTTTGGCATTTTTCTTGTGTAATATTTTGGGCATAATTTTCATCTGTAGACCCGCCGTCATCTTAGCGACTGCACGTGGAAGGCTAGGAGAGGGCGTGATATTGTCGGGAATTCTGCGCTCAGCAGGGGGTTATCTACCTTTTGCTCGTTGGGCCCCACAGCAGCTCGTGGTGGAAGACTTCACCGTAAAGAATCAGACAAAAGCTATTGTTTTCCACTTGATCGGTAGCGATCATCTGTGCTTTGGCCCGAACACTGGCACATCTCCCATGAACAAATGTAACTCGGATCATTTTGTAGTCTCTGGTCATTTTGCTGAGGAACCTATTCGATACAATGAAAAACCCTACATTCGATCAAAACACGAACAGCTGAGCAGCAGCTGCACTAACCTGATTTTTTTTACACCTCATTTAATTCATTTAAAAATAGCCTGAGCCATCTTATTATCTCCCATGAGCCTCAGATCAGATATAAAAGTCAGAATCTTTCACAGCAAAGTAGATCGGGCTTAGATTTTCCGACCGAAATGCACGCTTCACCAAAAAATCTGTTGTTTTCCATTTACTATCCCGTCCTTGCATCGATCGGGATTCCAGGTAATGTATTGGAGTTGTATAAAAGTTTTGTTAATCATTGCTTCTGTGCATTATTTCTGCAATTTCACCAGTAGCGTCTCTGCAACATCTTACTCTCCTTTCTACGGAGTGATGGGATATATTTTTCCACTTAACGAGTACAATTTCTCACTTTAAGTGACATTGTTTTCTTTTTTCCGTATCATTTTATTTTCCAGTAGAAGTGCATTGAATCTCCATTTTGTCAGTAAAACTTTAATTATATTGACAGCGGTATTAATGGTAACATGTCTTTCTGTTAGCAGTGTGATGTTTTCTTTTTTACCAGCATTCGTTCTCACGTTAAAACATCTCCCCTTTAACGATATGCTAGCTGTCGAAGACCAGAACCTCTCAATCTGTTTAATTAAGTATTTCTCCCCATTCCACACTGTCATCTTACGATGTCGGGGTACGTCTGCTGTGTTATTTTCACTTCTGCTTTGCGTGTAGTCTTCTATTGATATCACTATGTAAAATGTTGCGCCTGTTGTTGTTCACGCGCTGTTGTGGGTAAATGACCGCAATGTTATTGTACTGCCAATGGGGCGATGACAATCTGGGAAAAATTCGCATTCTGTTATCACACAGTAAGGGCAATTTTTCTCGTTTGATGCGCTGCTGTCTCGGGTTAATTTCATGCTGTTGTCTTGAATCGTTGCCACTGTTACTGTCAGTGTATTTTCACTTTGGAAACACCGTATATCACTTTTGTCCATTATGATTGATATGGACATATAGCGGGAATAATTGCCCGAAATTAAACTATTTTTAAGAAATATAACCATGTAACAATTCCTGATCAAACCTGGTTAACATATGATTGTTTAATACTGATTTATTTTCATACATATACGCATTATAAAAGTAAAGTTTTGATGAATTAGTGAAATTACCGCAATTGCACAGAACACTGCATTTAGTTCTTAGTTTCGTAGAATCCCTTCAGTGCAGAAAGAGGCCATTCGGCCCATCGAGCCAGCACTGACAACAATTCCACCCAGGCCCTATTCCCGCAAAACCTCATATTTAGTCTATTAATGCCCTGAGATCCCCCAAACACTAAGGAGCAATTTAGCATAGCCAATCAAGCTCACCCGCACATTTTTGAACTATGGTAGGAAACCGGAGCACCCGGAGGAAACTCACACAGACACGGGGAGAACGTGTCAGTGATAGTCATCCAAGCCAGGAATCGAACCCGAGTCCCTAGCGCTGTTGAGGCTCCAGTGATAACCACTGTGCCACCGTGCCGCTCAAAATGCCACCCAATGAACAGACAATGCAGCTGCATCTTTTGACAGCGGTGGGATTTGATTCCACGCCTCCTCAGAGACTGCAGCCTAAATCCAGCGCTGACATGCTTCTTCTCTGCTCTCGTATTTTTCAGTAGTTTTTGCTTTTGGTTGCACATTAGCGGGCGCTGAGTCTTCGAGTTCCTCCTGTGCAGCGGAACACACAATATTACAAAATTTTATTACCTTCAATAGCATGTCCAGATTGACTGAGAACGCACAACAGTTGACATTTTCCGTATTTAAGGCAAAACGATTTGATTTAAAATCTCCAGCAAACTACCAATTTAATCATTGTTCCCAACCGTGCAGCGCTGCAAGCCTTCTACGCATGTCCGCTAATTCCAATTCAGATCTCACCCTCTGCAACTTTCAGCATTTTGGATTCATACGGAAGACAGTGTGTGATTCTGAGGTGAAAAGATGTTATTTAACACTGTGTCCTATCCATCATTTCCAACTCACGTTCAGAGCAATGATATGTTTTCGACGTCATTTTACTTTTGATCAAGTTGGCTGCCTATTCTTCCAACAGTGATTTTTAAAAAATGTCAGTGGGCATAATACGATTTCCTATCACTTACCCAAATTGCTGTGATTGTCCTGTTATTTACACTTAAATATGTGTTCTATGCTTCTTTGTTGGTGTGATTTTCTTTTTGAAGCATTCCATTTTCCTGTTCTGACACCAATGCGTTTTCGTTGCGTAATTGTTTATTTTTTATACGTCAGCATATTATTTTACCTTCCATACGTGGTTGACCTATATTCTGCTTTAAATATTTAAATCTCATAGAGATTGCATTTAGTGCAAGGCATATTTTGCAACTCAATATGACATTTTGGATGTACAAAATGTAACTAGAATCCTGTTACATGAATGCCTATGTTGAGAGTCTGACAAATAAATTTCCTGCTCTTGTATGATCCCGCGCACATATTTCTTCGATATATCTTCTTGTTTTTCTATGCATTACAGCTAACTTGGCAGTGATTGTAATCCTGTCTCGAAGAAGATGCGGCCTCTCCAAATGTATCATCTGCTACCTTGTGTCGATGGCGGTGACGGATCTCATGGTCATGATCATGGCAGTCATATTAAATCGGATTGCTGGCATATATTTCTCATCCAGTTTCTTGTTCATAACACCAATATGCAGTCTCCGTATTGTCCTAATTTATGTAGCTATCGACAGCTCTGTCTGGTTAACGGTTGCTTTTACCTTTGATCGATTCATAGCCATTTGCTGGCAGAAGCTTAAAATAACATACTGCACTGGGAAGATGGCGATGCGAGTGATAGGAATTTTGTGCGCCCTGACCTGTGTAAAAAATACCTTCTTGTATTTTGTATATGAACCCATGTACATAGTGGACAATGTACCCTGGTTCTGTGTCCTAAAATCAATGTTTTATACATCATCCTCTTGGGTTGCATATGATTTAATCCGTTCTATTTTAATGCCCTGTCTCCCATTCATTTTAATTTTACTGCTGAATGCTCTGACTGTCAGACACATTCTAGCGGCCAACAGAGCCCGCAGGAGACTCCGGACCCAGAGCAATGGCGAGAATCAAAATGACCCAGAGTTGGAGAAGCGGAAAAAGTCAATGGTTTTACTCTTTGCAATCTCGGGCAGTTTCATCCTGTTATATTCGTTATTTTTTGTTACGATCCTCTATATACGAATTGCAAAAGTTCTTTATTTCTCAGGTTCTGGCTTCAGTGGATCGACATTTAACCTGGAAGAGAGCGGATATATGCTGCAGTACTTGAGTTCCTGCATCAACCCGTTTATTTATGCTGGGACTCAAAGTAAATTTAGAACAGAGTTAAGAAATGGTCTGAAATATCCAGTGAGCCTATTTTTAAAAATATTTAGTTTTTTGTAAAATCGGACATCCAACGTGAATTCGGCTATGAACTCGCATATTCCATCTTTCTGCTCATGGCCCATATGGACTCCCTTCCAACACTCAGTCGGCGTTAGACCATTACCTGCTGCCTTAGATGTGTACAGGAGTCGTTGCTTCACCACAGAAATCCGTCAGGTAGCTGGATCTACTGGATTTCCCCGTTCCTGCCTTTCCTGACAACGGACTCTTGCATTCCCATTGGCATCGAAGCCACTGCAAGCCAGGATGAATTTGAACCCCACCACCTGATGATGCATGCAGATTCAAGCTTTATGTTGTCTTTCGGTGTGATGCGACCCTCTCTGGAAATGCGAGCACTCGTTTTTCATTCCAAATTCGCCTTCTCCTTCTCAAACCAGAGTCCCAGCTTCAGCCATAGCCTTTATATCCCTCCACTGTTTGTACATAAGAAGGCATAGCGCCTTACAGCTGTGCCAGATGTTTGCGCACCTCCTGCTGCTGTTCCCGAAGATGCTGCCTTGTAATGATGGTCAGCGAGCTTAATTAAAGCACCATTCTGGCTTTAATTCCATCTTCTGGGTATTATTAGCCTCAACACCACTGTCCCGTTCACCTACTCATCTCTGATGAGCGTTCTAAATAATGGCATTATGTTTACTCCTAAGCAACCAACAATCAACGTGTGCTGATGAAGGTTGTGTAGGAGACGATCAACCAGTAAAATCTTTCCCTTGAGCTCAGATGTTGGAATCACCTGAACGATCTCTGATCTTGCCGCGGTTGTTCATCTCCTGAAAAAGAGAGAACAGCAATAAGAGGAAAGCATGTTCTCCTCGCCACTCATATTCTGAATTCCTTTACAACCAGTGGCCCGCACTGGCCCACTATCTTGTGAGCTCCACAGCGTCTCCTGCGCCCATGCTTTTCGTCATTCAATCTCTCGAGGATAACCAACCGTCTCTTAATTAGCAACTTTCCACACTGCCTCAGCGCCACACAGATTCAGCACCTATTCATCCACAGGCCTGAGGATGGTCACGTATGGTGTGAGGCCTCCCCGTTCCTTCTTTTCTCTTGTGTTGCAACCTATCTCACCCTGCACAACGCGAACCATGGCTATGGCGGTGGCAGTGAACTGCACACCATTGTGCCCAAGGAGGGTAGCTACATGTGCTCATTTAATGCTGTCGGTGCAGGAGTCACCACGATCTCACAATTATTTTGTACAGAGTGGATACCAAATTTGAGAGCGAGTTATGTTTCCGGCCAATCATTGGTCTGACAGTTTCTTCATCCTTAGTTGGATTCAGGCCATCTAGCTCAATATTGTGCTTTGCAGTCACATTGCTTCATTGGTAATCTTTCAGCACTGCATCCCGGTAGCTCGGGCCAGCATATGACTGCCCATCTCTTCTCCTCACCTGGTTTTTGCTGCTTGATTGGCAAATCATTCTGCTGTTGGCGCCCTGAGAGATCAAAAGATTCCTTTGCGGCCTTAACAGCTGACAGACATGAGTGAACCGAGGTGGATTCATGTCTCCATCTTCACTCATGTCGGTAGTGTCGCTATTCTTGCTGCTCCCTCGAAAATGTTACCCTTGAAAGTAATGCTGGCTTCCCAAAAATTATATCAATAATGACAACTCACTGGTACTTCCTATCACACACAACTAATAAGTGGCTGACTCTCCCATTTCCCAACTCATGTGAAGACCGTGACAGAATTTTTACCCGTCTCCAGGCTGCACACTTCTCCCTCCGCCCCTCAACCCTCCCCCACCCCCACTCACGCATACCCCCTCGCTCGCGCTACAAAGATTTTCCGATCCATTGAGTCGTACATTTCCACCCCGGTCGCTGTCATGCCAACAGTCGAGTTCCCGATATTAGGACTTAATTACTTCCTGAAAAATATCTTGAAATGCCCTTTTGTTGCACAACTGTGGTGTAATCTCCAGTCCATTCTCTATGTTCAGTGTCACTGGTTTACAACCGAATGAAACATCAATCCACTGTCTCTATGTGTGAACAATGCAATCCAAAATTTCTGAAATTCTTCTCCAGCTCTGATAATGCATTTGAAATGTGGCCCATTCAAAACATATCAGTTGCCGTTAAGCCTATCTTCAGCTACTTGACTGTTCATTTCACATGTTAACAAGTTCGTTCAGAACTAATTATTAAATGTAAGGAAAGAAATGCAGACAATATTTAACGCTGTTGAGTGAGATTGTCCAAATTCATCATGGCATGCGAACAGGAAGTTTTAACAATAATGCAAAGGGTGCCCAGGAGATGGTCGGTGAATTACGGCTTTGGGTTCTATGTCGATCAGGTGACTTTTAAATCCACCTGTAGGCAAGGTTAGGCGAGGAATGCTTTACCCAGTTTGTTAATACACAGGACTCTATCTGGCCTGCTGGTACGGCGATCTGTCCAATTTGGGGCGTTATTACTCGCCTGTTGGGACAATGTCATGGAATTCACCCTGTCTTTCAATCTGCTGAGCTATCACAGATGAGGAAGTGGTGAACGCTTTGGTGTGCTAATGGCAGGTGTCTATTGAAAGTACCAATCAGCAGAATCATTTTGTCGTGTGCGCCTTCTCGTGCAACAAGTTCAGAAAGAAATACAACGGCGCTTCATACTAATACCTGTTCGCCAACAGCACCACCCATCCCCCGCACAACCCTGTCCCGTACAGACATGCACCGCGACAAACCTCCAAACATTCACACGGATGGTCAACCCTCTCCCGGATTGCAGCAAGATGTTGAACTTATTTTTCACATGGTAAGTCACCCTCGTAGCCACACCTAAAGGAAGACTTTCAACTAACTGCCCTTCAACAAGGGGTTTAACTTCTGATCGTGCCTACTATTGCACCGAACGGTTCTACACACTTCAGAAGTGATCGTCTTTGCGTCCTTCAGGTTTCAACTGGCAGGTTCAAATCATGGATACGAATTTCATTTTCTTTTGTATGTCGGTAAGGATTCACACACTGACCCCTCCTGCAGAAACGTCAAAACATCCACACGATAGGGAGACTATTTGTGAGTCTCATCCATAGACTGAAGCTACAGCGTTGTCCTTTCCAATTGGCCATTTATACGGAGGAGAGAGTTTAATTGAATTAGCAGTTGAGGAATATGTCAAGAATGAAACAAAAAAAATGTCCGAGGTAATACTTTGCCTTTAAATGAATTTATGCAGGTATGCTGGGGGAACTTTCTGTTTTTCAAAATTAACGGAAATTATCTTTTACTTAAATCGATGTAATATGACGTATTCTGAACGGAATAAGTGTTCACTTGTTTTAGAGTCTTAACTACGTGAACATTGAAAATAACCAGCCTATTCTGAGATGAAATTACTTTTGCATCAATGTTGTTACCATAATAAAACAAATTAAAAAGGCATGGCAAGAACATAAATTTCATATGTGGATTTGCTCCGAACAATCGAGGATTGACGTTATTCCGTAAGAGCTCTCAGAGCGACTCGATCAGAATGCTACTGCAAAGGTTCACTGTGTGGATCGACGAATTGTGCAATCCCATTGTAGTCGTTTAGTTTTCTTCATGTTTGTTTGGAACAAAGAACAAAGAAAAGTACAGCACAGGAACAGGCCCTTCGGCCCTCCAAGCCTGTGCCGATCGTGATGCCCTATCTCAACTAACATGAAACCTTTCACGCATACTCGGTCCGTGTCCCTCTATTCCCTCCCTATTCGTGTGCACTTCCAGTTGGACACACCACAAATGAATTCCATCTCAATATAGCGTCCAGCGGTCACAAGGCTGTTCAGAATTCATAAGACCTGAATGAATAGCGGCAAGGTATTTGGCAACCAAGCAAGAAAGTTTTACAGGGCTACATACCGGGTTTTATTCTACCTGTTTGTATTCATTGGCAAAGGATATTAAACAGGGCGCAACTTGTAAGCAGAGATGTACCATAGATGACGAGACGAAATTTTGGAACGTGTGAGTTGGAGAACCCTAAAAGGTTAATAAAGTTTTTAAACTTAGACATTAAGGCACTGACAAAACTAGCAGAATTCAGTTAAATGGTTTTTTAAACAAGTTTATAAGCTAACAAGAAAACCGGTTACTCGCATGAGATGCAGTGAGAGAATTAAACAAGGTATTGATTTTAAATATATACGTTGATGTTTTGAATGTGTTAATCTATTGTTAAGGTCTCTTTTTCATTTTAGTCAAATACAATTTGCCGCAAAGCATCATGGTAAAAGGCATTAGGGCGAAGCCATATTCCAAGAGAATGTTTAGACCTTGGAATACGCAAGATTTGTCATAGAAACTAGAAGCAGGAGTAGGCCATTCGGTCCTTATCAATAAAGTTTCGGAAGGAAAGAACATTTAGAACACCTAAGCATATTCCATAAATAGGGTTTTTCACTGTCTGGACGAAATGGATGCATGTCCAGATGTGGAGTCATGTGTTAATCTGGTTTGTCAGTGACCTTTCAGGGAACCCATGAGAACATTCATTTGAACTTTGGGCTAAGCGTCTCAGGTTACTAAGCAACAAGGGGAGTGGGGTCAGCCAAGACAGGAGTTCGCTTGCGAATTCTACGGACTAATAAACTGCCATTGTGACAGAGAGTAAAATGCGATTAGCTAAAGTATATGACAGGTTTTATTGTTGATTTGTGTATATTGAAGATCATTGATTTTAAAGTTCATGAAAGGCGAGATTAATTGATAAGAATACCTATAATTGATCTGTTTTGAATTCCATACGTTAGATTCATCGGAGAGGTCTAGCTGCTCTTTGTCAGAGCTGCCCTAACCCTTTTTGATTATCTCCTGGCGGCCGCTGGTTTTAATAAAGTTACGCCTTTAAACCGAGACACTGGCTTTGTGAGTTTTGAATTGTCTAATGCTTGGGCAATACCGTCTACCTCGAAAACTAACAACAGAACATGCTGTAAGATTCAAGAGATTCCTATTTCTAAATTATAAATGATTTAACCAATATTCTCAATGGATATTTCAAACCATTATTTAATTCAGATCTGAATTTACTCTGGATCAAGAAAGCAAATGGGATGTTGGCCTATATCGCAAGGGGGATAGAATATACTCTGGAAGTTACTCTGGATCAAGAAAGCAAATGGGATGTTGGCCTATATCGCAAGGGGGATAAAATATAAAAGCAGAGATGTCTTGCTGCATCTGTACAGGGCACTGGTGAGGCCGCAGCTGGAATACTGTGTGCAGTATTGGTCCCCTTATTTGCGGAAGGATATTTTGGCCTTGGAGGGAGTGCAGAGAAGGTTCACCAGGTTGATACCAGAGATGAGGGGTGTTGATTATGAGGAGAGACTGAGCAGATTGGGTTTGTACTCGTTGGAATTTAGAAGGCTGAGGGGGGATCTTATAGAGACCTATAAGATAATGAAGGGGCTGGATAGGGTAGAGGTGGAGAGATTCTTTCCACTTAGAAAGGAAACTAGAACTAGAGGGCACAGCCTCAAAGTAAAGGGGGGTCCGTTTAGGACAGAGTTGAGGAGGAACTTCTTCTCTCAGAGGGTGGTGAATCTCTGGAATTCTCTGCCCACTGAAGTAGTGGAGGCTACCTCATTGAATATGTTTAAATCACGGATAGATGGATTCCTGATCCGTAAGGGAATTAGGGGTTATAGGGATCAGGCGGGGACGTGGAACTGATCCACTTCAGATCAGCCATGATCTTTGTGGTGAACCATAGATGGTTACCACTATGGGGACTGAACCATAGATGGTTAGCACTATGGGTACTTGTACATATGTTACTGTTGTCACTGTTGGGGTTAGGGTTGGGGTGTTCTACCTGTTGGTATTGTTCTGTGGTACACTCCGGTTGGCTCCGCCTACCTGTAGGAGTATAAAGGTCACTGCACTGCCTGGTGACCCTTTAGTCTGGGATTGTATTGTTATATAGTATGCTCCATTCTTGTTATGAATAAAAGCCTTTATTTCCCGGGTACGATCCAGCCTCCCGAGTGATTTAATCACGCATCAATTTTATTAGTAACAATTTTGGTTAAAAAAAAAACCATGGAGCAAATGTTAAAACCCGATCGGCTTACCTTAGATCCGCGTGCAGCTGGAGCGTCGAACACTTTCGACCATTGGTTGAAGTGTTTTCAAGACTATATCAATGCCTCAACAGCCATTCAAAACAACGCCGATAGACTGCGGGTCCTCCACGCAAGGGTAAGCGACACTGTATATTCATCAATCCGCGATGCCCAAGACTACAAAGGGGCCATCAAACTACTTAAGAAACTGTACAACAAACCGCCAAACGAGATTCATGCTCGACACCTTCTAGCCACTCGACGGCGGCAGCCCGGTGAAACGACAGGACAGTACCTGCGCGAACTTCAGCAGCTAGCCAGAGCCTGCAATTGCAAGCCAGTGTCGGCGACCCAGTATACTAACGATTTGATCCGAGATGCGTTCGTGGTGGGAATCGGCTCATCCTATATTCGCCTGCGGCTGCTAGAGCAAGGTAACTTAGACCTAGCTAAGATGGTGGAATTTGCTGACACGATGGAAATGGCCTCCAGAAGTCTAGAAACTTACCCCACCGAACACGTGGGAACATCGTGGCAAGTACAGCCACCGACTCAACTCTACCCAGCGGCTCCGAGAAACTGCGTGATCGTGCTTTCAACCTCGGACCTGATGACGGCGGCAGCTCCAGGAGGCCCGCGATGCTATTCCTGTGGATTGGCAAAACACCCTCGGCAGCGATGTTTGGCCAGAACGGTATTTTGCTCCGCGTGTGGGAAGAAAGGGCACTATGCCAAAGTGTGCAGAGCTAAACCACCCTCGAAGCCTAGCAGTGCGGCGTGTGATTCTCCAGAATCTGTCTCCTTGTCTGCGGCTTCATCGAGGTCTTCCACCACGTGCGATTCACGAGCGCCGCCATTCCTGACGACGACGACGCAAGCCATTCCTGACGACAACGACCTGCAGGGGCCGCCACTTTCAGCACCACCGACCACGTGCGATCCATGGGCGCAGCCATTTTAGTCGGCACCGACCGCAGATGACCAGCAGGGGTCATCATCATCAACCATCTCAGCTGCCTGCAGTTGCACTCAAGACTCAATGGTGGCGTCAATCATCCTGGACCAGGCCAAGCCTCACAGACTCGACAAGTCCATGATGAGCATAGAGGTAAATGGACGCCTAATACATTGTATGTTTGACAGCGGGAGCATGGAGAGTTTCATTCATCCTGACACCGTGAAACGGTGTGGTCTCTGAGTACAGACTGTCAGACAGACAATCTCTATGGCGTCGAGGTCCCGATCTGTTACCGTTCTTGGGAGCTGCGTGGTCAACCTAACGGTGCGGGGTACAGTTTATGAGAACTTCAGGCTCCTCATGTTACCGCACCTTTGCGCTCCAATACTCCTGGGACTAGACTTTATGGTCCACCTGAGGAGTGTGACCCTGCAGTACGATGGGCCACTCCCTCCACTTTCAGTGGGAGAACAGCAGCCTCCAAATTGCCCAGCGCGCTCCACGTGCAGTCTCTCGACACTCAGAATCACCCCGCCATCTTTATTCGAGAATCTCGTGCCAGGCTGCAAGCCCATCGCAACTAAGAGCAGGCGTTACAGTGCTGAGGATCGGATCTTTATTCAGGCTGAGGTTCAGCGGCTCCTCAGGGAAGGGATCATTCAACCTAGCACTAGCCAATGGAGAGCACAAGTCGTGGTGGTTAAAACTGGAGACAAACCCCGGATGGTCATAGACTATAGTCAGACCATTAATAGATACACGCAGCGTATCCTCTCCCGCGCATATCTGACATGGTCAACCAGATTGCGCAGTTCCGGGTGATCTCCACCATTGACTTGAAGTCAGCTTACCACCAGCTCCCCATTCGCCCAGAGGACCGAAAATATACGGCCTTTGAGGCGGATGGTCGTCTCTACCACTTCTTAAGGGTCCCCTTTGGCGTCACTAATGGGGTCTCGGTCTTCCAGCGTGCAATGGACCGAATGGTGGACCAAAACGGGCTACGGGCTACCTTCCCGTACCTGGACAACGTCACTATCTGCGGCCATGACCAGCAGGACTACTATGCCAATCTCCTAAAGTTTTTACGCACTGCGTCTCACCTGAATCTGACCTATAACAGGGAGAGGTGTGTATTTAGCAAACGCCGCCTAGCAATTCTCGGATACGTGGTGGAAAACGGGGTCCTTGGCCCTGATCCAGACCATATGCGTCCCCTCCTTGAACTTCCCCTACCCACTAGCATCAAAGCACTGAGAAGATGCTTAGGCTTCTTTTCGTATTATGCACAGTGGGTTCCCAATTATGCGGACAAAGCCCGTCCGCTCATAAAGTCTACCTCTTTTCCCCTGGCAGCAGAGGCTTGCTTCGCCTTTGAAGGGATAAAAGCTGACATCGCGAAAGCCACGATGCACGCTGTCGATGAGTCCATTCCCTTTCAGGTGGAGAGTGATGCATCTGATTTCGCCCTGGCCGCCACATTTAACCAGGCGGGCAGGCCCGTCGCCTTTTTCTCTCGCACCCTCCAAGGCCCTGAAATTCGGCACTCCGTGGTGGAAAAAGAGGCTCAGGCCATTGTGGAGGCCGTCCGGCATTGGCGCCATTACTTGGCCCGGAAACGATTCACCCTGCTCACGGACCAGCGGTCCGTGGCGTTCATGTTCAACAACACGTTACGGGGTAAGATCAAAAATGATAAAATCTTGAGGTGGAGAATCGAACTCTCCACCTACAACTATGATGTCATGTACCGTCCGGGGAAGCTCAATGAGCCCTCAGACGCCCTCTCGCGTGGAACATGTGCCAGTGTGCAGGAGGATCGGTTACAGGCCCTCCAGAATGATCTCTGCCATCCGGGGATCACTCGGCTCTTCCATTTCGTAAAGGCCCGGAATCTACCTACTCAGTAGAGGATGTCAGGTCAATAACCCGAAGCTGCCAGGTATGTGCTGAATGCAAGCCGCACTTCTACCGACCTGACAGGGCACACCTCATTAAGGCCACTCGCCCTTTTGAAAGACTGAGTGTGGATTTCAAGGGCCCCCTTCCTTCGACAGATCGGAATGTGTACTTCCTCAACGTGATTGACGAGTACTCCCGATTCCCTTTTGCCATTCCCTGTTCAGACATGACTGCTGCCACGGTTATCAAAGCATTGCGGGATCTTTTCACCCTGTTTGGTTACCCCAGCTATATCCACAGTGATAGGGGCTCGTCGTTTATGAGTGACGACTTGAGGCAATACCTGCTCTCAAAAGGGATTGCCTCAAGTAGAACTACGAGTTACAACCCCAGGGGTAACGGGCAGGTTGGAAGAGAAAATGCTACAGTCTGGAAGGCTGTCTTACTGGCGTTGAGGTCTATGGGTCTTCCAGTCTCCCGTTGGCAAGAGGTACTTTCTGATGCGCTCCATTCAATCCGGTCCTTCCTGTGTACGACAACCAACGCTACCCCACATGAGCGGATGTTTACCTTCCCTAGGAAGTCTTCCTCTGGGACCTCACTGTCGTCTTGGTTGATGTACTCAGGACCTGTCTTCCTGCAGCGGCATGTTAGGACCCGCAAGTCTGACCCTTTGGTTGAACAGGTCCATCTCCTCCACGCCAACCCTCAACATGCCTACGTGGCATATCCTGACGGGCGAGAGGACACGGTCTCTATTCGTGATCTGGCGCCTGCAGGGGACTTGGAAACCCCTGTCACTCCCGCACCCCTGGTTAGGGACCCCTTGACCTTTATCTCCCCTCCTGACACGGCGCGGGCAGTATCGGGACCACCACTTAATCATCTTACTCCCATGTCCAGCTTGCCTGAGTCCAGGAGATTGTCGCCACCTCGGGGCGTGCTCGAGTCCAGGAGATTGTCGCCACCTCGTGGTCCACCTGTCCGTGAGGAACTGGAGGAGTCACTGGACATCGCCTTGGAGAGAGGGTCATCATGGTCACCAGAACCGGCGCTACCGCCAATGTTGAGGAGGTCGCAGAGGCAGTGCGGCCCTTCGATACGACTGAACTTGCGAATATATGGACAGTTCGTACTGTTTTGTTTGCCCCACTGGCCTTTGTTTTAAAGGAGGGGTGAATGTGGTGAACCATAGATGGTTACCACTATGGGTACTGAACCATAGATGGTTAGCACTATGGGTACTTGTACATATGTTACTGTTGTCACTGTTGGGGTTAGGGTTGGGGTGTTCTACCTGTTGGTATTGTTCTGTGGTACACTCCGGTTGGCTCTGCCTACCTGTAGGAGTATAAAGGTCAGTGCACTGCCTGCTGACCCTTTAGTCTGGGATTGTATTGCTATGTAGTATGCTCCATTCTTGTTACTGATAAAAGCCTTTATTTCCCGGGTACGATCCAGCCTCCCGAGTGATTTAATCGCGCATCAATCTTATTGAATGGCGGGGCAGGCTCGAGGGGCTAGATGGCCTACTCCTGCTCCTTTTTCTTATGTTCTTATGTTCTGATGAGAGGGCTATTTTCGGTGAATTATTACAATTATTCACTTTTGCACAAGTAAGTAGTCAAGTTGCTTAAACATATCCTTAAGCAGAAGAAAATGAATGTTCAATTATGGTTTCTCTCAATTTTCAGAGGACATTTTCAATCGGAAGCAATGCTGAAACGGACATCTTCACTTACTAATCACGTGATCTTCGGTAGCTTTCTGAACAAATGGACTAGTAATTTATCAAATGTTCTTCACGGGAAGACACGTCTACAATGAAAAAACGTTCACTGCATCATTGTAAAACAAAAACGATCAATGTTATCCATTATTGGATATTTGAAATTAAAGCGTTATATCTATGACAGGAATTTTATCACTAATTTTGGTGTTTCGCTCAACATGGAGGAAATAGTGAAGATAGGCAGTCCCAGGCATTGTCCGGTGCGAGAGACCGAAGTACGTTCAGCAACAGTAGTGACCAATTTGGAACGATCAACTGCTGCTAACAATTATTGGAGGAGTTGGGCTAAATGAGCCAGTGTAAGAGTAGAAAACAAAAACATTGCCTCTTGAGTTGGTAAATAATAACAGCTATTTATTAAACGCTAACCATATACTTGCTAAATTTCTTTCAACCAACCTGTGATAATAATACGCCTTGAATACATGCCGTAAATTTAGTCAGTATTATTCATTGGTCGTAATATTCGAGTTATTGAATAAGTAAATACCTGTGAATAATACAAAAGGTAATATCTGGATGCTTAATTTCTAACTCTAATGTCATAACACAGAAAAATACACAGAAAATGTTTTTTAAAAATAGGAGTAGGCTTTTCGAGCCTTCTCGGCCATTCATTATGACCACGGATGATCATCAAATTCGATACCCTGATCCCACCATCCCCCATATTCCTTGATCCTTTCGACCCAAGGGCTGCAGGAAATTCCTTCTTGAAAGCACACAACGTTTTGGTCTCAAATACTTTCTATGGTATTGAATTTTACAGATTCTCTGGTGAAGAAATGTCTCCTCACATCAGTCCAAAAATGTTTATCCCTTATCTCAAACTATGGCCCCTAGTTCAGGACTCCACCACCATCATAACATACTTTATGAATCTAACCTGTCCAGTTCTTTTAAAACTTTGAAAGTTTCAAGGAGAACCCTCTCAATCGTCTAAATGCCAATGAATATAGTCGCTCCTCTCAAAACAGTTCTAGAAATCAGCCTGGTAAACCTTTGCTGCTTTCCCTCTATATCAAGGACATTCTTCCTCTGAGAGGGAAACAAAAATTCCACAGAATACTCCAGGTGTGGCCTCACCACTGCCCTGTACAATTTCAGTAAAGTATCCCTGTTCCTATATTTAAATCATCTCGCTACGTAGGCCAAAATAACATTTGCCTTCTTTACTGCCTGGTGCACCTGCAACATTAATTTTCAGTTACTGATGCATGGGATACAAATATTTTGGTGATTATCCAACTCTATCAATTAACACCTGTTCTTCCTTCCTACTTTTGCTACCAAAGTGGAAAAACTCACATTGATCCACGTGATGCTGCATCCATCATGCATATGCACACTCATTCAGCCTTTCGAAATCACGCTGAAGCATCTCTGTATCCTCCTCACAGCTAACCCTCCCACCCAACTATTTATCATCTGCAAATTTGAAAAGAATACATTTAGTTGCCTTGTGAAAACATTAAAATATATAATGTGAACAATTGGTGAGCTCGCACAGATCCTTGTGGTACCCCGCAAGTAATTGCATGCCAATTAGAAAAAGTCCTATTTTTTGCATCTTTATAGAATCTCTACAGTGCAGAAGGAGGCCATTCTGCCCATCAAGCTTGCACCGACAACAATTCCACCCAGGCCCTATCCCCGTAACCCAATAAATTTACCTTGCTAATGCCTCTGACACTAAGGGTCAATTTATAATGGCCAACCAAACTAACCCTCGCATCTTTGGACTGTGAAATGAAACCGGAGCATCCAGAAGAAAGCCACGCAGACACGGGGAGAACGTCCAAGCTCTACACAGCCACCCGACGCCGGACTTGAACCCGGGTCATTGGCACTGTGAGACAGTGCCGCCCCATATCCCGTGTCTATTAAGCAGCTCGTCAACCATCTCAAGACACTACCCATAATCCCATGCACCTTATTTTTCACATAGTTGTCGACTATGTGAGACCTTTTCAAAATCTTTCTTCAAGACTAAATAAACCACATCTATCCGTTCTCCCAGGTCAACGCTACCAGTTACATCCTCAAAGAATTCCAGTAGATTTGTCAATAATAATTTCCCTTCCGTAAATCTGTGCTGACTTTGTTTGATTATACCATTGCTTTCGCAAAGTTCTGCTATAAGATCCTTGATAATGGACTCTGGCAATTTCCCCACTACTGACATTAGGATCACTGGTCTATAGTTGTGAAACATGGAAACATAGAAACCCGACAGTACAGAAAGAGGTCATTCGGCCCATCGAGTCTGCACTGACCACAAACCCACCCAGGCCCTACCCCCATATCCCTACATATTTACCCACTAATCCCTCTAACCTACGCATCTCAGGACACTAAGGGCAATTTTTAGCATGGCCAATCAACCTAACCCGCACATCGTTGGACTGTGGGAGGAAACCGGAGTACCCGGAGAAAACCCATGCAGACACGAGGAGAATGTGCAAACTCCACACAGACAGTGACCCAAGCCGGGAATCGAACCCAGGTCCCTGGAGCTGTGAAGCAGCAGTGCTAACCACTGTGCTACCGTGCTTGGCGAAACAAGATGTGAACAACTCGTACCCAGATTGTTTCACCACTTGGTGCACTGTTGCTCAATTTTCATCTGCCAGAACATGATACAATCCATTTCCTCATTGATGTTTGTTATTGAAGCTGTTATAATTCAGGTCAGAAACTCCAAAATGTTCTGTAAGGCCCGCCTGGATCATAAGTTTTGACCTTTCGATTTGACTCGTGTGAGCATGGGATATTTCAGGTAAGATTCAACTGACCCACTAAAGAACTTTCACCAAAGTTCTGGCGAAGCATCATCCAGACTCAAACATTGGCTCTATTCTCTCCCCACAGATACTGTCATATCTGGTGAGATTTTCCAGCATTTTCTGTTTTTGTTTCCTATTCCATCATCTGCATTTTTTGCTCTTAATTTTAACAAACAAAGTTTAAGTATACAGTTAACATGTATAGAAAGAAAATTAGCAATAACTGTAACCAATTACAAACAAGAAAAAAAAGTCATGATATTGTATAATCGTTAATGAATATAGGAAATGTTCCAATCAAACATTGTCCCTGCAATAACCCTTCTGCACAACAAATATATTATCTGGTAACACTTCGCTGTCATAACCTATAAATGACCTTCCGTCACCCAAAAAGAATTGTGTAGTTTAATTTTGCTTTTCGGGCGGCACGGTAGCACAGTGGTTAGCACTGCTGCTTCACAGCTCCAGGGTCCTGGGTTCAATTCCCGGCTCGGGTCACTGTCTGTGTGGAGTTTGCACATTCTCTTCGTGTCTGCGTGGGTTTCTTCCGGGTGCTCCGGTTTCCTCCCACAGTCCAAAGATGTGCGGGTTAGGTTGATTGGCCAGGTTAAAAATTGCCCCTTAGAGTCCTGGGATGCGTAGGTTAGAGGGATTAGCGGGTAAATATGTGGGGATATGGGGGTAGGGCCTGGGTGGGATTGTGGTCGGTGCGGACTCGATGGGCCGAATGGCCTACGTCTGCACTGTAGGGTTTCTATGATTTCACAAAATTCTCTGTCACCTGCGTTAAGAACTCATTTGATTAGCTGTGGGCGCATTCTCATTTTCCTAGCTACAACTAATTGCTCCTTGTTCAATTGTACCAAAGCCAATGGTCAGCCTTCCTCCTGGATCTCGGAGCCCACAGTACTCTAAATTACCTAACTTACCGAAATACTTTGGGATATCTTAGCTTAACCTTTTAATCTCCAACACAGTGATGGTGTATGCCCAGTCATGTTCCAATGTCAGCTTCCTTCCTTCAATCCTATTTTCCACCATTCCAGTCTTTGTAGACTGGCGTCCTTCAGCTTGATCCTTACCTATAAAACAATACCATCATTCGGTTATATATCCATCCCATTTCCTTACTGATAACCACATGACCATTTTCCCCAGACTCAACTATGGGTGTGAAAGATCACACTTATCGCCTACAGCACTTTTTCTGATTTTTCAATTGATCGTTAATTCTTATATGACTTCATGTCTACTGGATTGCTACTTTTGAATTCTTCTATGTTCTTAATCTCTCTTGCATTTTCAAATGTTCTTTGTAATTTCAATGCCATGAGCCATCGATCCAAGATGACTCATATTTCACTTTCAAACATGAGAACAGTCAGATTAGGTACCTTTCATGTAGTCGTAGAAATAATCTGATAAGCATGAGGATCATAAACATTTAGAACAAGAATAAAGAACAGTACAGCACAGGTGGCCCTCAAAGAACCATTCGGCCCACCAAGTCTGTGCCGACACAGACGCCTCTCCAATCTAATATTTTCTTGTCTCTACGTGGCCCATGTCCCTCTAATGCCTGCCTGTTCATGTGTCTATCCAGGTGCCTCTTGAACGTTGTTATACAATCTGCTTCCACCACCTCCTCAGGCAGCTCGTTCGAGGCATTCATCACCCTTGGTGTGAAAAACTTGCCCCTTACATCTCTTTTGAACTTTCCCCCTCTCACTTTCGGCCTATGGCCCCGAATAATTGACCATTCCTCCCTGGAAAAAGACTCTGACTGTCCATTCTATCCAAGCCTGTCATGATCCTGTAAATCTCTATTAGGTTCCCCCTCATCCTTCGGCGCTCCAATGAAAACAATTAAAGTTTGTTCAATCTTTCTTCATAGTCCATGCCCTCCAAACCAGCCAACATCCTGGTAAATCTGTTCTGCACACTTTCCAATGTATCAACGTCCTTGCGGTAGTGTAGCGAAAGGAATTGTACACAGTACTCAGTTTCTATAGTTCTATAAGTGCAGGTCAGTGGGACTAGGCATAAAATGGTTCAGCACAGACAAGAAGGGCCAAAAGGCCTGTTTCTGAGCTGTAATTTTCTATGGTTCTATGGTTCTACTCCAAATGCGGCCTAACCAAAGTCTTATACATCTGCAACATCATTTTCTAATTCCTATACTCAATGCCCCGATCAATGAAAGCCAGCATGCCATATGCCTCCTTGACCATCTTGTCCACCTGAGTTGCCACCTTCAGGGAACTGTGGGTCTGCACGCCTAGATCTATCTATATGCTAATATTTCTGAGGGCTCTACTATTTACTGTATAATTTCCCTCTGCGGTAAACCTTCCAAACCGCATCACCTCATATTTATCCGGGTTAAATTCCATCTGTCATCTTTCAGCCCAGATCTCCAGCCGCTTTATATTCTGTTGTATCCTTTGACAATCCTACTCACTATCCGCTACACCCCCAATTTTTGTATCTTTGCACAATTACTAATCAGACCATCTTCATTTTCCTCCAAATCATTTATATACGTTACAAACAACAGAGACCCCAGCACTGTTCCTTGTGGAACACCGCTTGTCACAGACCGCCTGTTAGAAAAGTACTATTCCACTGCTGTTCTCTGCTTTGCATGACCAAACTAGTTTTGTATCCATCTTACCAGCTCACCCGCGGATCCCACATGACTTCATCTTCTGTATCAGCCTGGCATAAGAAAACTTATCGAAGGCTTTACTAAAGCCTATGTACGCAACATCAACTGCCCTGCCCTGGTCAATTTTACTTGTCACTTCCTCAAAGAACACAATCATGTTTGTGAGACATGACCTTCCCTTCACAAAACCATGCAGCCTATCACTGTTCTATTCCAAATGTGTGTACATCCTGTCCCTAAGGATCTTCTCCAATAATTTCCTCACCACTGATGTAAAGCTCACAGGCGTGTAATTTCCTGCATTTTGTTTTTGTCCTTTTTAAGCAGAGGAGCAATGTTAGCTGCTCTCCAGTCCTCTGGTACCTCGCCCGTGGCTAAAGAAGATAAAACGATTTTGGCCAAGGCCTCGGCAATTTCTTCCCTCGCCTCTCTCAGTATTTTGGTATAGACCATCTCTGGCCCTGGGGACTTGTTCACATTAATGTTTTTCAAAACCTCCAATGCCTCTTCCCTTTTTATCTCAACATGTCCTCGAATGTCAACATCTTCATTTCTACACTCACCATCCAAAACATCCTTCTCCTTTGTGAATACTGAAGCAAAATACTCGTTAAGGATCTCACCCATTCCATTTGGCTCCACACAAAAATTCCCTCCACTGTCCTTGAGTGGACCTATCCTTTCCTTAGCTAACCTCTTCCTCCTTATGAATGCATAAGATAGTTTAACGGCTGTGGAAAGGCACTTCGAGGGGGATCTGCACACTGAGGTAATATGGGCTGAGGTTAGAAATAGGAAAGGAACGGTCACGTTGTTAGGAGTTTACTATAGGCCCCCAAATAGATGTGGAGGAAGAAATTGCTAAGCAGATTATGGATATGTGTGGGGGTCACAGGGTAGTTGTCATGGGGGACTTTATCTTTCCAAATATTGATTGGAACCTTTGTAGGTCAAATAGTTCGGATGGGGCAGTTTTTGTGCAGTGTGTGCAGGAGGGTTTCCTGACACAATATGTGGATAGGCCGACAAGAGGTGAGGCCACATTCGATTTGGTACTGGGAAATGAACTGGGCCAAGTGTTAGATTTGGTTGTGGGAGAGCACTTTGGAGATAGTGACCACAATTCAGTGTCTTTTGTTATTGCAATGGAGAGGGATAGGGCCGTACGGCAGGGCAAGGTTTACAATTGGGGGAGAGGTAATTATGATGCAATTAGGCAAGAATTAGGGGGCATAAGTTGGGAACAGAAACTGTCAGAGAAAGGAACGAATGAAAAGTGGAACTTTTTCAAGGAACAAATACTGGATGTCCTTGATAGGTATGTCCCTGTCAGGCAGGGAGGAAATGGCCGAGTGAGGGAACCGTGGTTCACAAAAGAGGTGGAATGTCTTGTGAAAAGGAAGAGGGAAGCTTATGTAGGGATGAGGAAACAAGGTTCAGATGGCTCGATTGAGGGTTACAAGTTAGCAAGGAACGAGCTGAAAAAGGGGCTTAGGAGAGCTAGGAGGGGACACGAGAAGTCCTTGGCGGGTCGGATCAAGGAAAACCCCAAGGCTTTTTACTCTTATGTGAGGAATAAAAGAATGACCAGGGTGAGGTTAGGGCCGGTCAAGGACAGTAGTGGGAACTTGTGTATGGAGTCAGTAGAGATAGGCGAGGTGATGAATGAATACTTTTCTTCAGTGTTCACCAAGGAGAGGGGCCATGTTTTTGAGGAAGAGAAGGTGTTACAGGCTAATAGGCTGGAGGAAATAGATGTTCGGAGGGAGGATGTCCTGGCAGTTTTGAATAAACTGAAGGTCGATAAGTCCCCTGGGCCTGATGAAATGTATCCTAGGATTCTTTGGGAGGCAAGGGATGAGATTGCAGAGCCTTTGGCTTTGATCTTTGGGTCCTCGCTGTCCACGGGGAGGGTGCCAGAGGACTGGAGAATGGCGAATGTTGTTCCTCTGTTTAAGAAAGGGAATAGAAATGACCCTGGTAATTATAGACCGGTTAGTCTTACTTCGGTGGTTGGTAAATTGATGGAAAAGGTCCTTAGAGATGGGATTTACGACCATTTAGAAAGATGCGGATCAATCCGGGATAGTCAGCACGGATTCGTGAAGGGCAAGTCATGCCTCACAAATTTGATGGAATCTTTTGAGGAGGTAACTAAGTGTGTTGATGAAGGTAGGGCAGTTGA
The DNA here is from genome assembly GCF_964213995.1 of Mustelus asterias. NCBI lineage: Eukaryota > Metazoa > Chordata > Chondrichthyes > Carcharhiniformes > Triakidae > Mustelus > Mustelus asterias. Next base: position 11,759,891 of record NC_135823.1, on the reverse strand, counting down.
TGTCATATACATGGATTTTAGTAAGGCTTTTGATAAGGTCCCCCATGGTCGACTTATGATGAAAGTGAGGAGGTGTGGGATAGAGGGAAAGTTAGCCGATTGGATAGGTAACTGGCTGTCTGATCGAAGACAGAGGGTGGTGGTCGATGGAAAATTTTCGGATTGGAGGCAGGTTGCTAGCGGAGTGCCGCAGGGATCAGTGCTTGGTCCTCTGCTCTTTGTGATTTTTATTAATGACTTAGAGGAGGGGGTTGAAGGGTGGATCAGTAAATTTGCTGATGACACCAAGATTGGTGGAGTAGTGGATGAGATGGAGGGCTGTTGTAAGCTGCAAAGAGACATAGATAGGATGCAAAGCTGGGCTGAAAAATGGCAAATGGAGTTTAACCCTGATAAATGTGAGGTGATTCATTTTGGTAGGACTAATTTAAATGTGGATTACAGGGTCAAAGGTAGGGTTCTGAAGACTGTGGAGGAACAGAGAGATCTTGGGGTCCATATCCACAGATCTCTAAAGGTTGCCACTCAAGTGGATAGAGCTGTGAAGAAGGCCTATAGTGTGTTAGCTTTTATTAACAGGGGGTTGGAGTTTAAGAGCCGAGGGGTTATGCTGCAACTGTACAGGACCTTGGTGAGACCACATTTGGAATATTGTGTGCAGTTCTGGTTACTTCACTATAAGAAGGATGTGGAAGCGCTGGAAAGAGTGCAGAGGGGATTTACCAGGATGCTGCCTGGTTTGGAGGGTAGGTCTTATGAGGAAAGGTTGAGGGAGCTAGGGCTGTTCTCTCTGGAGCGGAGGAGGCTGAGGGGAGACTTAATAGAGGTTTATAAAATGATGAAGGGGATAGATAGAGTGAACGTTCAAAGACTATTTCCTCGGGTGGATGGAACTATTACAAGGGGGCATAACTATAGGGTTCGTGGTGGGAGATAGAGGAAGGATATCAGAGGTAGGTTCTTTACGCAGAGAGTGGTTGGGGTGTGGAATGGACTGCCTGCAGTGATAGTGGAGTCAGTCACTTTAGGAACTTTTAAGCGGTTATTGGATAGGCACATGGAGCGCACCAGGATGATAGGGAGTGCGATAGCTTGATCTTGGTTTCAGATAAAGCTCGGCACAACATCGTGGGCCAAAGGGCCTGTTCTGTGCTATACTGTTCTATGTTCTATAAAAAGCCTTCGGATTCTCCTTAATCCTGCCTGCCGAGGACATTTCATTTTGTCCTCCTAAATCCCTGTTTAAGCTGTTTCCTTTTATCTTTGTATTCCTCAAGAGCCATACCCGTTTTCAGTTTCCTGAAATTTATATATACCTCCTTCTTCTTTTTCATGAAGTTCACAATCTCTCTTGTCATCCAGGGTTCCCTGGTGTTACGATCATTATCCATCATTTTTAGAGGGACATACCTGTAGAATTGTTGCCAACTGACTTTTAAAAGACTCCCTCATATAGGATGCGTATTTACTCTCAAACAGCCGCCCGCAGCCTACATTCCCTAATTTTTACCTAATACTGTCATGGTTAGCCTTATCCCAGTTTAGTTCTTTCACTCTGGGACTACTATCCTTTTCTGCAAGCATCTTGAAACTTATAGAATTGTGCTCACTATTCGCAAAATGGTCCTCCACTGAGACATCAATCACCTGTTTGGGCTCCTTTCCCATTAGGAAATCTAAACTAGCCCCTTCCCGAGTTGGACTATCTACATATTGACTCAAGAAGCACTCCTGGATTCACCAAACAAACTCTGCCCTATCCAAGTCCCTGGCACTAAAGGAATCCTAATCTATGTTGGGAAGTTAAAATCGCCCATCACAACAACCCTGTCATTTTTTACATCTTCACTTAATCTGCTGACGTATCAGCTCATCCCCTTCATGTTGGCTGTTGTGAGGTCTGTAATACAAACCCAACAATGTGATTGCATCACTTCTGTTCCTGAGTTCCATCTATATGACCTCACTGCATGATTGTACCAAGATGCCCTCCCTCTGTGTAGCTGTGAAATACTCCCTAATCAGTAAAGTACCTCTTTTGTCACCCTCCACATCTCGCCTGACGCAGCTAAGTCCTGGAATGCTAAACTGCCAGTCCTGCCCTTCTTTGATCCAAGTCTTCATAATTGCCACAACATCATAGTTCCAGGTAGTAATCCAAGCTTTAAGTTCATCCGTCTTACCTGTCATGATCCTTTCGTTAAAGCAAACACACCTCAGACTATCTGTCCTGTCATGTTTTATACACTCTCTTTTGTTTTAGTTTTCCTAGCCTTACTGGACCCATTCACTGTGTTTTCCACAGTCTCTGCAGTCTGTATTGTGGCCCTTTTTGATTTTCCTCTTGGATTTGATTTGATTTGATTTATTATTGTCACATGTATTAACATACATTGAAAAGTAATGTTTCTTGCGCGCTATACAGACAAAACATACCATTCATAGAGAAGGACAGTGGTTAGCACTGCTGCTTCACAGCTCCAGGGTCCCGGGTTCGATTCCCGGCTCGGGTCACTGTCTGTGTCACATGTATTAACATACATTGAAAAGTAATGTTTCTTGCGCGCTATACAGACAAAACATACCATTCATAGAGAAGCACAGTGGTTAGCACTGCTGCTTCACAGCTCCAGGGTCCTGGGTTCGATTCCCGGCTCGGGTCACTGTCTGTGTGGAGTTTGCACATTCTCCTCGTGTCTGCGTGGGTTTCCTCCGGGTGCTCCGGTTTCCTCCCACAGTCCAAAGATGTGCGGGTTAGGTTGATTGGCCAGGTTAAAAAAAATTGCCCCTCAGAGTCCTGGGATGCGTAGGTTAGAGGGATTAGCGGGTAAAATATGTGGGGGTAGGGCCTGGGTGGGATTGTGGTCGGTGCAGACTCGATGGGCCGAATGGCCTCCTTCTGCACTGTAGGGTTTCTATGATTTCTATGATTTCTATGAGTGCAGAGTGTAATGTTACAATCATAGCTAGAGTGTAGAGAAAGATTAACTTAATGCAAGGTAAGTCCATACAAATGTCTGACAGCAGCAGGGAACAAGCTGTTCTTGAGTCCGTTGGTATGTGACCTCAGACTTTTGTATCTTCTTCCCGAAGGAAGAAGGTGGAAGAGAGAATATCCAGGGTGCGTGGGGTCCTTAATTATTCTGGCTGCTTTGCTGAGGCAGTGGGACGTGTAGATAGAGTCAATGGATGGGAGGCTAGTTTGCGTGATGTATTGGTCTACATTCATGACCTTTTGTAGTTTCTTGCGGTCTTGGGCAGAGCAGGAGCCATACCAAGCTGTTATACAACCAAAAAGAATGCTTTCTATGGTGCATCTGTTAAAGTTGGTGAGAATCGTAGCTGACATGCCAAATTTCCTTAGTCTCCTGAGAAAGTTGGTGGGCTTTCTTAACTATTGTGTGGGCATGGGGCGGGGGGGGGGGGGGGGGAGGGGGGACCAGGACAGGTTGTTTGTGATCTGGACACCTAAACACTTGAAGCTCTCGACCCTTTCTACTTCGTCCCCATTGATGTAGACAGGGGCATGTTCTCCTTTAATTCATGGCTGAGGGGATGGTGCAGGAGGGAGGGGTTCAGGTACTTAAGCAATTGGGGCTCGTACTGGGGAAGGTGTGACCTCTATGAGAAGGATGGTCTACACCTTAATCAGAAGGGGACCAATATCCTGGGGGGTAAATTTGCTAAGGCCATGCAGGGAGGTTTAAACTGATTCGGGGGGGGGGAGGGATCCTGAGTAGTGGGGCTGAAAGTGAGGGATGCATGGATGGGGACTGCAATGCACGGCATTGCAGAGGTGGGGTGGAGCAGGGTTTGAAATGTGTATACTTCAATGCCAGGAGTATTCGTAATAAAGTGGGTGAACTTGCAGCGTGGATCAGTACCTGGGACTTCGATGTTGTGGCTATTTCAGAGACATGGATAGAGCAGGGGCAGGAATGGATGCTGCAGGTCCCGGGGTTCAAATGTTTTAGTCGAAGTAGGGAAGGAGGTAGAAGAGGGGGAGGGGTAGCATTATTGGTCAGAGATTGTATCACAGTGTCAGAGAGGAGGTTTGATGAGGACTTATCTGTTGAGGTAGTATGGGCGGAGATTAGAAATAGGAGAGGAGAGGTCACCCTGTTGGGAGTCTTTTATAGACCTCCTAAAAGTTCTAGAGAGGTTGAGGAAAGGATTGCGGAGTCAATCCTGCTTAGGAGTGAAAGTAATAGGGCAATTGTTATGGGGGATTTTAACTTGACTAATATTGACTGGAATTGTTATAGCTCTAGCTCGTTAGAGGGGTCAGTTTTTGTTCAAAGCGTGCAGGAAGGTTTTTTGACTCAGTATGTAGACAGGCCAACTAGAGGTGAGGCTATATTGGATCTGGTGCTGGGAAATGAGCCAGACCAGGTGCTAGACTTGGAAGTTGGTGTGCATTTTGGTGATAGTGACCACAATTCGGTTACGTTCACCTTAGTGATGGAAAGGGATAGGCATGAACCTCGGGCCAATGGTTTTAGCTGGGGGAAGGGTAATTATGAGGCTATTAGGAGAGAATTAGGAAACATAGGTTGGACTAGGAGATTACAGGGACTGGGAACGTCCGACATGTGGAGTTTTTTCAAGGAGCAGCTACTGCGAGTCTGTGATAGGTATGTCCCTGTCAGGCAAGGAGGAATTGGTAGGGCTAGGGAACCGTGGTGCACCAAAAAAGTTTCTTTGTTGGTTAAAAAGAAAAAGGAGGCTTATGTTCGGATGAGACGTGAGCACTCGGGTAGTGCACTAGAAAGCTTTAGATTGGCTAAGAGGGAGTTGAAGAGCGAGCTTAGAAGGGCTAAAAGGGGACATGAGAAGACTTTGGCGGATAGGGTTAAAGAGAATCCTAAGGCGTTCTATAGGTATGTCAAGAACAGAAGGTTGGTTAGGGCAAGTTTAGGGCCAGTTATAGATGGCAGAGGGAAGTTATGTGTGGAACCGGAGGAGATTGGTGAAGCATTGAACCAATATTTCTCTTCGGTGTTCACGCAAGGGGACATGAATATAGCTGAGGAGGACACTGGGTTGCAAGGGAGTAGAATAGACAGTATTACAGTTGATAAGGAGGATGTGCAGGATATTCTGGAGGGTCTGAAAATAGATAAATCCCCTGGTCCGGATGGGATTTATCCAAGGATTCTCTGGGAGGCAAGAGAAGTGATTGCAGAGCCTCTGGCTCTGATCTTCAGGTCGTCGTTGGCCTCTGGTATAGTACCAGAAGATTGGAGGTTAGCGAATGTTGTCCCATTGTTTAAGAAGGGGAACAGAGACTTCCCCGGGAATTATAGACCGGTGAGTCTCACTTCTGTTGTCGGCAAGATGTTGGAAAAAATTATAAGGGATAGGATTTATAGTTATTTGGAGAGTAATGAATTGATAGGTGATAGTCAGCATGGTTTTGTGGCAGGTAGGTCGTGCCTTACTAACCTTATTGAGTTTTTTGAGAAAGTGACCAAGGAGGTGGATGGGGGCAAGGCAGTGGACGTGGTATATATGGATTTTAGTAAGGCGTTTGATAAGGTTCACCATGGTAGGCTTCTGCAGAAAATGCAGATGTATGGGATTGGGGGTGATCTAGGAAATTGGATCAGGAATTGGCTAGCGGATAGGAAACAGAGGGTGGTGGTTGATAGTAAATATTCATCATGGAGTGCGGTTACAAGTGGTGTACCTCAGGGATCTGTTTTGGGGCCACTGCTGTTTGTAATATTTATTAATGATCTGGATGAGGGTATAGTTGGGTGGATTAGCAAATTTGCTGATGACACCAAAGTCGGTGGTGTGGTAGACAGTGAGGAAGGGTGTCGTAGTTTGCAGGAAGACTTAGACAGGTTGCAAAGTTGGGCCGAGAGGTGGCGGATGGAGTTTAATGCGGAGAAGTGTGAGGTAATTCACTTTGGTAGGAATAACAGATGTGTTGAGTATAGGGCTAACGGGAGGACTTTGAATAGTGTGGAGGAGCAGAGGGATCTAGGTGTATGTGTGCATAGATCCCTGAAAGTTGGGAATCAAGTAGATAAGGTTGTTAAGAAGGCATATGGTGTCTTGGCGTTTATTGGTAGGGGGATTGAATTTAGGAGTCGTAGCGTTATGTTGCAACTGTACACAACTCTGGTGCGGCCGCACTTGGAGTACTGTGTGCAGTTCTGGTCCCCACATTACAGGAAGGATGTGGAGGCTTTGGAGAGGGTGCAGAGGAGGTTTACCAGGATGTTGCCTGGTATGGAGGGGAGATCCTATGAGGAGAGGCTGAGGGATTTGGGATTGTTTTCGCTGGAAAGGCGGCGGCTAAGAGGGGATCTTATTGAAACATATAAGATGATTAGAGGTTTAGATAGGGTGGATAGTGATAGCCTTTTTCCTCTGATGGAGAAATCCAGCACGAGGGGGCATGGCTTTAAATTGAGGGGGGGTAGTTATAGAACCGATGTCAGGGGTAGGTTCTTTACCCAGAGGGTGGTGAGGGATTGGAATGCCCTGCCAGCATCAGTAGTAAATGCGCCTAGTTTGGGGGCGTTTAAGAGATCCGTAGATAGGTTCATGGACGAAAAGAAATTGGTTTAGGTTGGAGGGTCACAGTTTTTTTTTTAACTGGTCGGTGCAACATCGTGGGCCGAAGGGCCTGTTCTGCGCTGTAATGTTCTATGTTCTATTTTACACTTCTTGAAGTCGATGACATTCTTCTTCGTTTTGTTGACATTGAGGGGTAGATTATTGTTGCCACACCAGTTCACCAGATTCGCTATCTCATTCCTGTACTCTGTCTCCTCATTGTTTGAGATCCGACCCACTACGGTGGTATGATCAGCAAAGTTGAAAATCGAATTGGAGGGGAATTTGGCCACACAGTCATAGGTGCATAAGGAGTATAGTAGGGGGCTGAGAACACAGCCTTGTGGGGCACGAGTGTTAAGGATGATCATGGAGGAGGGGTTGTTGCCTATCCTTATTGATTGTGGTCGATGAGTTAGGCAGTTCAGGATTCAGTCGCAGAGGGAGGTGCCGAGGCCCAGGCCACGGAGTTTGGACATGAGTTTCGTTGGAATAATAGTATTGAAGGCTGAGCTGTAGTCAATAAATAGGAGTCTGACATAGGTGTCCTTGTTATCTAGGTATTCCTCGGTTGAGTGCAGGGCCCGGGAGATGGCGTCTGGTGTGGACTTGTTGCGGCAGGAGGCAAACTGTAGTGGATCTAGGTAGTCCGGGAGGCTGGTATTGATTCGTGCCATGACTAACCTTTCAAAGCACTTCATAATGATGGATGTCAGAGCCACCGGCCCATAGTCATTAAGGCACGCTGCTTGGCTTTTCTTAGGTACTGGAATGATGGTCGTATTCTTGAAGCAGATAGGGACCTCAGTTTGTTGTAAAGAGAGGTTAAAGATGTCTATGAATACCTCCGCCAGCTGATCCGCGCAGTTCTGAGTGCACGTCCGGGTACCCCATCCGGACCAGTTGCTTTCCGTGAGTTGACCTTCAAGAAAGCTGCTCTGACATCTGCAATGGTGGCCCCAGATACAGTTTCTTCCTGGGCTTCCAGAGTGGAGGGCATGCTCTCTCTGACCTCTTGCTCAAAACAGGCGTAGAATGCAATGAGCTCACCGGGGAGAGGTGCGTTGGAGCCGACAATTTTACATGGCTTCACCTTATAGCCTGTTGTATTTTGCAGACCTTGTCATATTCGGCGTGGGTCGGTGTGGCTAGCCTGGGACTCTAGTTTGGTCCGGTACTGTCTTTTGGCATCTTTGATGGATCTCCTTAGATCTATCTGGCTTTCTTGTATAGGTCAGTGTCGCCTGACTTGAACGCCTCAGACGTGGACTTCAGCAAGCAGTAGATATCGCTGTTCATCCATGGTTTCTCTACCTTCCACTTTTTCCCTTTATTGCCTTTTGTTTCTGTCCCCACTTTACCTCCTCTACCTTCCTGCATCGGTTCCCATTCTCCTGCCGCATTAGTTTAGACCCTCCCCAACATTAGCAAACATTCCCCCGAGGACGCTGATTCCAGTCCTGTCCAGGTGCAGGCCGTCCGATTTGTACTGGTCCCAACTTTCCCAGAACCGGTTGCAATGCCCCAGGAATTTGAAACCCTCCCTCTTGCACCATCCCTCAAGCCACGTATTCATTTTCCCTATTCTGATCGTCCTACTCTGACTAGCACGTGACACTGGTAGCAATCCTGAGATTGCTACCTTTGAGTTCCTACTTTTTAGTTTAACTCCTAACTCCCTAAATTAGGCTTGTAGGACCTCATCCAGTTTTTCAGCTATATCGTTGCTGCCTATATGTACCATGACAGCTGGTTGTTCATCCTCCCCCTCCACGCAATTTAATATTGCCTTCTTTAGTATCTTGTAGCCTGTAGATTATTCCTTTGATAAGCTTGCAGACACATTCATGGCTGTACCTGAGAAAACACTCGAACCAAGTTATCTCTTGGCCAATTCAAGTTTTGGGCTATATGTTTTAAATAAAGTGAAATATTTTTGAACTTCTTCCTCTGTAAATGAAGATTCCTGTCTGAATCAAATCCCTCAAGGGAATCAGTGATTATTTGAATCTTTATATTTACTTCCTTCCTTTATTTTGAATTTCAGGCCATTCGTAATGTTTGGCTTCTTTCATTCTTTGAATGACTATCTCTTTCCCTTCTCAAACCCTTCTCCATCTGAAACACAGCAGCAGGCTTTGGAATTTTTATCTCTCACATCATTTCTGCTCCGTTATCTGCTCTTTTTGTTCCATGCATTTTCTTTCTATTCATATTTGTCGTTCTAATCCCTTATATCCCTTTCACATTTCTCTTTCACTTTCTTTCAGTGTGAGTACTTGCCATTAAATTTCTATTTCTATACCAAACTCTTTCATTAGCAACTATCTCTAGTTGTGAGAAACAATCTCGTCAATGTTTAAAAACTAGGTCAGTAATTTATCATATCCGCCTCAGAGATGTTTCTAATTCCATCTGTACTTCCTCTGATAATTCTCTCAGCTCGTTTTAGTAAGAAATTTTAAACACTCTGCAGTGACATTATCCACTCCAAAAAGTCTTTGCAATTGCCAAGACTAATTTCCATCCAACAGCTTTAAATATCTAAACACATAACGCACGAGTTCCATCTTCTTCTCGTATACATTTCTCGCCGATTCACAAACTCCAAACTAGTCAAGGAAGTTTAGTGATCCTGGACGAAACTCCGCACTTATTCTGAACACAGTAGAGGGTAATTGCTGATCAAATCAAATCCGAGAATGAATGCTAATTTATAACGATATTTAGTTTTTGTTATCTGAAAACGTGATGAAAACGTACTCATTTTAGCAGCATAAAAGCCATTAAACAAATAAAGTTTACTTGCCATTTCTTCAAACAGAACTGAAACATCCGACTTTAGGCAACTTGAGTCATAGAATCATAGAATCATGGAATCCTACAGTGCAGAAGGAGGCCATTCAGCCCATCGAATCTGCGCCGACCACAATCCCACCCAGGCCCTATCTCCATAACTCCTAGCTAGTCTCCCTGACACTGAGGGTCAATTTAGCATGGCCAATCCACCTAACACGCTCGTCGTAAAACAATTAGATTTTTTTTCACAAATAAACAGATGCAATGCAATTGACCTTAACTGACTATTGTCTCAAAAACAAAACATTCTGACTAAACCATTTAATAAATTGTTAAGGAATAATATCTATAGATGTCACAGACTAACAACCAAACTTCACAAATTGTAGAATTATCAAAATGTTACATCATTACCATCAATTAATCATCTGTGGAAATTGTTTTGCAATAGGCAAACTAAATCTCAAAATAAGCCTGAGATATATTCACCAAGATCACAATACAACAGAAGCAATATCAAAACAGAACTGTATTTGCATTGTGATAGAGGTGAGAATTCACCCACAACAAACCATTTTTAATTTAAACTTTATTTACAGTCTGAGAATCGATCCATGGGAACAGCAACAATCCTACTTCAAACTACTTTGATACAAAAGTAAAACACCCAGAACAGATTTGTGAATATTATAATAAATTGAAATTACATCCAGATAGCAGTATGCTAAGTTATCCTGAGGAGCAGTGCGCAAAATAATACTGAACAACAATTGTATCATAAGAATGTAGCATTAAATGAGAAAGTATATAATTAAAGTGATGAAATGGCACCTAGAAAAGCAAGATAGGATATGGTTAAAAGCAACAAATTATATTGTTTGATCGGACGAAAGTGCACAGATAAGGAGTGAAGTGTCTGCCAAATGGAAATAAATAAATATATCGAGCAAAGTGACTTCAGGAATGGAAGAAATCACAATATTAAAATGGTGAACGAATACTGTTATAGTGGAAAATTGTGCGATAAAAGAAGATACTAGCTAAAGTAGTTATTACATCAGCTAACTTAAGCATTATCTAATTAAATTGAAGAAAAAATATCTTAACGTTGAAAGGTGCTACTGGTGAAATTAGAGAACTGATTTAGTTAAAAATGAGTCAACCAGCTATGTGTTCATTCCCATTATTTTACGGGAACTCCGATAGTTGCAATAACGGGGTAGTCGAAGGCAAACACCAGATCTGTTGGTACTCCGTGAATTTCTCTCACCAGCTATGAGCATGTCTTCAAATCATTGATTGTGGTAATATTTTTACATGACGTCAGGCTTCAGGGAGATGATTATTTCGCTTCACATTTTTCATTAATTAAACTTCATGTAACGAACAGATAAGTGCAGCTGCTGCTGCTTGGCGTTTTTGTTCTCATGGAATAGAATGTTGTGATGCCTTCATGGTACCCGTTCCAGCTTTAAAATGAAACAACCAGAATTATTCCAGCTAAATTTGTTTATTAGGTCAACCCACAGAAAGCAATTGGCCCAGATGGGGAACCCGGCCGAGCACTCAGATCCTGCGCAAATCAGCTGGCGGGGGTATTCACCGACATCTTCATCCTCTCTTTAAATCAACCTGAGGTCCCTATCTACTTCAAGAAGACGACAATCATCCCGGTACCTAAGGAAAACATAGCAGCATGCCTTAATGACTATCGGCCGGTGGCTCTGATATCCATCATTATGAAGTGCTTCGAAAGGCTAGGCATGGCACGAATCAATTCCAGCCTCCCGACTCCCTGGGTCCACTGCAGTTTGCCTACCGCTGCAACAGGTCCACAGCAGATGACATCTCCCTGGCCCTGCACTCAACTCTGGAACACCTAGATAACAAAGACACCTATGTCAGACTTCTATTTATTGACTACAACTCAGCCTTCAACACTATTATTCCCACGAAAGTCATCTCCAAACTCCATGGCCTGGGCCTCGGCGTCTCCCTCAGAGACTGGCTCCAGAACTTCCTAACTCACAGACCACAATCAGCAAGGTTCGGCAACAACACCTCCTCCATGATCACCCTCAACACTGGTGCCCCACAAGGCTGTGTTCCCAGCCCCCTACTATACTCCTTATACATCAATGATTGTGCGGCCAAATTCCCCTCCAATTCAATTTTCAAGATTGCTGACGGCACCACCGTAGTGGGTTGGATCTCAAACAATGATGAGACAGAGTACAGAAATAAGATAGCGAATCTGGTGAACTGGTGCCATGACAATAATCTCTCCCTCAATGTCAACAAAACTAAGGAGATTGTCGTCGACGTCAGGAAGTGTAAAGGAGAATATGCCCCTGTCTGCATCAATGGGGACGAAGTAGAAAGGGTCGAGAGCTTCAACGTTTTAGGTGTCCAACAAACTGTCCTGGTCTCCCATTGCCGACACTATGGTTAAGAAAGCCTACCAACGCCTCTACTTTCTCAGAAGACTAAGGAAATTTGGCATGTCAGCTACGATTCTCACCTACTTTTACAGGTGCACCATAGAAAGCATTCTTTCTGGTTGCATCACAGCTTAGTATTGCTCCTGCTCTGCCCAAGACCACAAGAAATTACAAAAGGTCGTGAATGTAGCCCAATCTATCACGCAAACTAGCCTCCCATCCACTTCCCGCTGCCTGGGCAAAGCAGCCAGCATACTTAAGGACCCCACGCATCCCTGACATTATGTCTTCCACTTTCTTCCATCAGGAAAAAGATACAAAATTCTGAGGTCACATACCAACCGACTCAAGAACAGCTTCTTCCCTGCTGCTGTCAGACTTTTGAATGGGCTTACCTTGAATTAAGTTGATCTTTTTCTAAAGCCTAGCTATGACTGTAACACTATATTCTGCACTCTCTCATTTCCTTCTCTATGAACTGTATGTTTTGTCTGTATAGTGCGCAAGAAACAATACTTTTCACTGTATGTTAATACATGTGACAATAATAAATCAAACCAAATCAAATAAATCAAAACACATCTCGCTGAATTTGTTCGCGCTGAAGAATGCAAACTTCTTGAGGACAGCTTAGTCAATTTCTCAATTCTGATCTTTATTAAGAACTGGTGATCACCATGCAAATGAAACGTACTTCCAATTCAATGTCTGTGTAGTTATTTGCCAGACAGCATTAGACAATGCCTTCATAATGAATGAAGAAACGTGCTCCCCAGGTACAGCGCACTGCCCTTCCAATGTCCAGCTAAGCGATTTGTACTGATTCTGTATAATTTAGATTCTTACATTCAGTCTGCGAAGCTACCAATTAGTCAGTGAAAGAGATAAATTGATTTGAATTGATATACTTATTGCAAGAAATTGAAAAAATAATTGCCTGATATTTGATAAACAGTTTGATCTGAAACCTGCTTTCTCAGTCAGCTTTGTTAATAATGCCTTACTTTCAATATAGCATCCTGTATTTGAAAACACATAGTGTGGCTTGAAAGGGAATATTGAACAGCAAATTGGCAGAAGGACAAATAAACGATTTTCTTCTGCAATTGGCATATGATTCTTCTATTTTAATAAAGTAAAGTCGCCACATCTCTAGATGATCGGGGGCAAGGGATGGCGCGGGGAATGATTTGTGGTGATTTTCCTAGAATCATAGAATTACTACAGCACACAAGGAGGCCACTGAGCCTATCAAGTCTGCACGGACTCTCCGGCAGAGCATTTGAAATAGGCCCTCCTGGGGAGGGTTTGCACAGGAGCGTATTTTCAGAAAGCTACTTGCTGTTGGGCTGATGGACGAGTTGAACAGGGGTGTAGAGGAAACTTCCCCTTCTGGATCATCAATTGTGATGGCAGATAAAGAACTGCTTGGTGATGTATAACATCGAATGTGATCGTCATCATCAGTTCCTCGATTCCAGGCTGACGTCTGCTCAGTTTCTACCATTGGCCTCAATGTGACTGAGGAGGCGGATTCTCAACCAAACGATCTTTGGGTACGCATGCTGGAGCTTCCATCATCTGCTCGGATCTAAATTATAAGATTCGCTTCCCTTTTTAAAATAATGTCTTTCCTATCACTCTGCATTTTATTAATGTCCTCAAAACATATCGCAGTTTGATGGCAAAAGGGGATGATTGATAGCAAACTCCGTCAGTCATGGTGTGCCCTTTGTACATGTCTCGCAAACACATTGTCAAGGTCTCAATGACATATCGGGACGTGGTGAGAGATTAGATTAGATTTGATTTAATTTATTAGTGTCCCATGTATTGTATACAGTAAAAAGTATTGTTTCCTGCCTGCTATAGAGACAAAGCATATGAACAGACAGATCATAGAGAAGGAAAGGACAGAGTGCAGAATGTAGTGTTACACTCATAGCTAAGGTGTGGAGAAAGATCAACTTAGTGCAAGGTAAGTCCATTCAAAAGTCTGATGGCAGCAGGGAAGAAGCTGTTCTTGAGGTCGGTTGGTACGTGACCTCAGACATTTGTATCCTTTTCCCGATGGAAGAAGGTGGCAGAGCGTATCTCCGGGGTGCATGGGGTGCTTAATTATGCTGGCTGCTTTCCCGAGGCAGCGGGAAGTGTAGACAGAGTCAATAGATGGGAGATTGGTTTCAATGATGGACTGGGCTTCATTCACTTTGTAGTGTCTTGCGGCCTTGGGCAGAGCAGGAGCCATGCCAAGCTGTGATACAACTAGAAAAAATGTTTTCTATGGTGCATCTGTAAAAGTTGGTGAGAGTCTGAGTGGACATGCCAAATTTACTTTGTCTTCTGAGGAAGTCGAGGCGTTGGTAGGCTTTCTTAACAATGACGTCGGCATGGAGGGACCAGGACAGGCTGTTTGTGATCCGGACAATTAAAAGCATGAAGCTCTCGACCATTTCTACTTCGTCCCCATTGATGTAGACAGAGGTATTTTCTCCACTACGCTTCCTGAAGTCGATGACTATCTCCTTCGTTTTGCTGACATTGAAGGAGAGATTATTGTCATCGCACCAGTTCACCAGATTCTCTATCTCATTCCTACACTTCGTCTCGTCATTGTTTGAGATCCGACCCACTACTGTGGTGTTATCAGCAAACCTGAAAATTGAGTTGGAGGGGAATTTTGCCACACAGTAATAGGTGTATAAGGAGTATAATCGGGGGCTGAGGACACAGCCTTGTGGGTCACCGGTGTTGGGGATGATCGTGGAGGAGGTGTTGTTGCCTATCCTTACTGATAGCCGTCTTTAGTTAGGAAGGTCAGAATCCAGTCGCAGAGGGAAGAGCCGAGCCCCAGGCCACGGAGTTTGGATATGAGTTTTGTAGGAATCAAATCAAATCAAATCAAATCAGTTTTTGTTCTGTACAAAAGAACATTGTTGTCTTGTCGAGGTCTTCGTACTCACACATATGATGTCACTTTTTTCGATAGCTGAACTTGTGAAGCTGGTCCTGTCTTCGATCAACTCGTCAATGGTGGTATTTTGAGTGATGTACCTGTTAATGTGTCCAACATGTTGCAGAGTCCCGGATTGATTTTGTGCACTGTATTATCTACATGGCCAGGTGAGGCTTGATAGATAATAGTTGTTTTAACGGCATGCAAAATCAGAGAAAGTCTCCTGCAGTTAGAATTGAAAAGATCACGATCGGCTTGTACATGTTCTGCAGTGTAGGAAATGACTGTGTTGTTATCCCCAGACTGGAAATCACGCATGTCTTTGGTGGACAGCAGATGTTCACCACAGAAGCGTCTAAAGTTGATGTGGTGTTCATCCAATGGTCTTTAATACGAAGAAGGAATCGATCTTTCGTGAAGTTAACAGCCACTGTCAGGTACATCATAAGTAGAATGACCACACAACCTTGCTTGACAAGAGTCCGGGTTTTGAAGGCGTCTGCTTCAGATATAACAATTCAAATCTGGCCATCCATGAAGCACCGTGAAACAATAGCAGGAGGACCAATGTAGTTCATTACAAACGTCAGTTCCATGGGCTGGCAGGGCACTGCCCAACCCCCATCTAACCCCATCCTGAAAACTCACTAGTCCTCGCCCCAACTGCACTCTGCAATAACTATCAAACCGGGGATCAACATTGCTTCATGGACAGCGCTAATCCGAATGTCAAGAGCAATACGTGGTACATCAAACAAATGAAATGCCAATCTGATGTAGCCTGAACACAGCACTTGTAAGCTGAACAGCAGAAGAGCACGCGACGGACAGAACCAAATATTCCCACCATCAGCTAATCAGATCAAATCTCTGTCCTACCGAGTCGTGAAATTAGTTGGAGAATTGGACATCTGAAACGAAAACGAACACGCTACTGATATCCTCGCCATCACTGATTTGGAGTCCAGCGCATTACTGTAAAACGCTGCAGCACTTCCAAATATTTTCAGGAAGAAGTACCGAGGGTATGATCCACTTCGACCTCCTAAAGAGTTTCCCAGAAGCACTGCTGCTAGTCTTCAGCCAATTTCATTAATTTTAACCTAAATCAAGCAAGGGCTAAATACATTGCAAATAGAAAAGGCTAAAGGACCTGTTAACATTGCAGCAAAAGTACTGAAGAATTCTACACGAAAACTCGCCAGGCCCCGATACCTGTTGTACCAATATAGATTCAGCCCTGGAATCTGTCCGACCATGTGGAAAATTAACGAGGCGTTTCCTGTTACAAAACATTAGATATGTGTCAACAAGGAATGATAATAGTGCATCGGCCTACTCCGAATTAGCGGAAAATTGATGGAAGGCTACCAAGCGTCAGTTACTCAGGAATAACCTATTCCCTGACTCTTAGTTTGCGTTCTCCCAAGAACAACGCAGCGGTTTATCATAATACAGACTTGTTGCAATTATGGAAGAAAGAGCTGAACTTCAGATGTGAGGCGAGAGTGATGAAATTATTATTATTAGTCACGGAAAAATCCCCTAGTCGCCACACGCAGGCGCCTGTTAGGGTACTGACTGAGAATTAGCATGTCCAATGCACCTAACCAGCACGTCATTCGGACTGTGGGAAGTAACCCACGCAGACACGGGGAGAACGTGCAGACTCAGCACAGAGAGTGTGACCCAAGCCAGGAATTGAACGCGGGTCCCGGGAGCTGAGAAGCAGCAGTGCGAACCACTGTTCCACGATGCAGGCGCAATTACCAAAGTGCGGCATCAAGGAGCCCGAGCAAAACTGCCGTCAATGGGGAAAAGATGGAACGTTCTATACTGGTTAAAATCATAGCTAACTCAAAGGAAGTTTTATTTATTTACTGGAGCTCAATCATCTCGGATATTTCTCAGAGTAATGCACTTGACCCAACCATCTTCAGCTGCTTCAACAATGACCTTCCACACATCATTAGGTCAAAAGAGGTGATGTTCGCTGGTGGTTGTAAAATGCAGTAAGAAGTTTAATAACACCAGGGTAAAGTCCAACAGGTTTATTTGGTAGCAAAGGCCACACAAGTTGTAAAATGGTCAGCACCATTCTCGATTCTTCAGGGTCCTGAAGCACTACATACCCAGGTGTAGCAAGAACTGGACAACATCCAGCCTTGGGCAGATAAATGGCAAGTGAGGTTTGCACCACAAAATGCCAGTGGATTGCGAACTCCAACAGGGAGAACATAAACATGATGTTCAGTGGCGCTGTGTTATTGTCACTGGATTAGTAATCCAGAGATGCAGAACAAGATATGGGAGTGGGTTTAAAATCCCGCAATAGCAGATGGTAAACTTTGCATGAATATAAAACTGGAATTGAATACTGAGGGCCAGTTGTCGATTGTTGTAAAAAAAAACAAATGGTTCACCAATGTCCTTTAGGGAAGGGAATCTGCCTTTCTTACCTGGTCTGGCTTACATGCGATTCCAGAGCCACGGCAATATGTTGACTTTCAAACGCCCTCTGAAATGGAGGACAGTTCCAGATGGGAATTAATGCTAGGCCAGACAGCGACGCTCATGCTCCGTAAAAAAACGAAATAAAAACATTTTTGAAAAGCCCTCGGACATATCCGCATTATCAACATCTTACTGGTTACTGCTGACCGGAAATTGAACTGGTCCAGCCACATATATACCTTGGCTACTGCATCAAGACCGAGGAAGTGTATTCCGCAGCAATAATTCATCTCATGAATTATCCGTAAGGAGAGCGTAGAAATAATCCCCAATTTCTTGGATGATTACATCATCCAATAACACTCAAAAAGCTCAAAATTATTCAGGCTAAATAAGCGTTATCGATTGACATCCTATTTAAACGCTTAAACGATCACTCAATCTCTCTGGCACTAAAGCACTGTAGCAACTCTGTGTCTCATTTACAAAAAGTAAGCTGGCAGAATGATTCCATCGTCAGCACCTTCTAAACAGACATCTACTACCTTGAAGGGCAACAGATGCACGTTGACATCATAATATGCAGCTTTTCCCCTTCGGGTTCTCCAAATACCCCAGTCCTTCAAAAATCACACCCTGTTGATCTGGACTGATTTCACGCTTCATTCATTTTCGCTGTCAACAGATTGGAACTTCCTTCCAAGCAGCACATTAAGAACATAAGAACATAAGAAATAGGAGCAGGAGTAGGCCATTTAGCCCCTCGAGCCTGCCCCGCCATTCAATAAGATCATGGCTGATCTGAAGTGAATCAGTTCCACTTACCCGCCTGCTCCCCATAACCCTTAATTCCCCTGCCGATCAGAAATCCATCTATCCGTGACTTAAACATATTCAACGAGGTAGCCTCCACCACTTCAGTGGGCAGAGAATTCCAGAGATTCACCACCCTCTGAGAGAAGAACTTCCTCCTCAAATCTGTCCTAAACTGACCCCCCTTTATTTTGAGGCTGTGCCTTCTAGTTCTGGTTTCCTTTCTAAGTGGAAAGAATCTCTCCACTTCTACCCTATCCAGCCCCTTCATTATCTTATATGCCTCTATAAGATCACCCCTCAGCCTTCTAAACTCCAACGAGTACAAACCTAATCTGCTCAATCTCTCCTCATAATCTACACCCCTCATCTCCGGTATCAACCTGGTGAACCTTCTCTGCACTCCCTCCAAGGCCAATATATGCTTTCGCAAGTAAGGGGACCAAAACTGCACACAGTATTCCAGCTGCAGTCTCACCAATGCCTTGTACAGATGCAGCAAGACTTCTCTGCTTTTATATTCTATCCCCCTCGCGATAAATGCCAACATCCCATTTGCCTTCTTGATCACCTGTTGTACTTGCAGACTGAGTTTTTGCGACTCATGCACAAGGACCCCCAGGTCCATTTGCACAGTAGCATGTTGTAATTTTTTTCCATTTAAATAATAAGCCAATTTGCTATTATTTCTTCCAAAGTGAATAACCTCGCATTTGCCATCATTATACTCCATCTGCCAGATGCTCGCCCACTCACTCAACCTATTCAAATCTTTCTGCAGACCTTCCGCTTCCTCCACGCAATTCACTTTCCCACTTATCTTCGTGTCATCAGCAAACTTTGTTACCCTACACTCAGTCCCCTCCTCCAGATCATCTATGTAAATAGTAAACAGTTGAGGCCCCAGTACCGATCCCTGTGGCATGCCACTAGTCACCATCTGCCAACCAGAAAAGCACCCATTTATTCCAACTTTCTGCTTCCTCTTGGATAGCCAATCCCCAATCCATGCTAACACCCTACCCCCAACTCCGTGTGCCCCAATCTTCTGCAGCAACCTTTTGTGAGGCACCTTATTGAATGCCTTTTGGAAATCCTAAAACACCACATCTACCGGTTCCCCTCCGTCAACCACACCAGTCACATCTTCATAAAAATCCAGTAAGTTCGTCAAACACGACTTTCCTCTCATGAATCCATGCTGCATCTGCTTGATCGAACCATTCTTATCCAGATGGCCTCCTATTTCTTCTTTAATGATGGATTCCAGCATTTTCCCAACTACAGACGTTAAGCTAACTGACCTGTAGTTACCTGCCTTTTGTCTACTTCCTTTTTTAAACAGCAGCGTAACAGTAGCCGTTTTCCAATCAGCTGGCACTACCCCAGAGTCCAGTGAATTTTGATAAATACCCACTAACGCATCCGCTATTACCTCTGACATTTCTTTCTGTACCCTGGGATGCATTCCATCTGGGCCCGAGGACTTGTCCACCTTCAGTCCCGTTAGTCTACCAAGCACTGCCTCTTTGGTAACAATAATTGTATTGAGTACCTCTCCTTCTACCAACACTCGATCGTTAATATTCGGTGAACTATTTGTGTCTTCCACCATGAAGACCGACACAAAAAACCTATTTAAAGTCTCAGCCATTTCCTCGTATTCCACTATTAAATCCCCCCTCTCGTCCTCCAAGGGTCCAACATTCACTCTCACCACTCTATTCCTTTTTATATATTTGTAAAAACTTTTACTATTATTTTTTATGTTTAGAGCTAGTTTAGTTTCATAATCTATCTTTCCTTTCTTTATCGCTTTCTTAGTCATTCTTTGTTGTTGTTTAAAGCTTTCCCAATCTTCTAAGTCTCCACTATTTTTGGCCACTCTGTACGCATCTGTTTTTAATTTAATACACTCCTTTATTTCCTTCGTTATCCACGGCTGGCTATCCCTTTTCTTACAGTCCTTCTTTATCACCGGAATATATTATTGCTGAGTACTGAAAAAGATCTCCTTAAAAATCCTCCATTGTTCTTCAGCTGTCCTAAATACCAGTCTGCTCTCCCAGTCCACACTGTCTGCAGTGTTTAAAGAAGTCGACTCACCAACCCCTTCTCAAGACCAATAAACAATGGCAATAAATGCTGGCATATAGAGCGCTCGCATCCCTGGAAATAATAAATAAGTAAATACTCCAACTATCCTCAGTGTAGGTATCACAAGATTATGATGACATGTTGACATTCAAGTCTTTGTAGCACCACCCCCCCCCCCCCCCCCCACCCCACTCCACCCCTCGTTAGAAATTTAGTAAGAAAAATCGTTGGGTTATGTCGAAGGATGGAATGAGGAGTTAAATGTATTGTTATCGAACATCTGTGCTTTTGTTTCAGTAAAAAATAACTGCCACTTTTCCATCTGTGTAGCTTCGTACCACGCTGTGTCTCGGAAACGATTGACTCAGCCACAGGAAATGACTATTCAGGAGAATTTGTGTCGGGATTTTGGATGAGAAGGGAAAAGCTCGAAGGTTTCCATAAGATGCCCCGTCAACCTACTTGAAGATAATTGAATATTCTGCATTTCTGAATTTCGTGAGAATTTTGTTGTCCAGTCTAAATCCGCCGAATGAGTACAGTGAGTCTTAAGAAGAGCGTGGGTGCTTCGAGGACCCAAGCTGGAATACATTAGTGATCGAAGGCTTTGTTATTTTTTCCATCTTTTTTTTGCTTGTTGCAGCTATTGTGGATCTTTATTCATCCACGGATCCTACCACAGAATACTGGACGATGGCGTGAAGAAGAGCAGCTGCCAGCACGGGTTCACCGCTGTGGAGTGATTCAAAGTATTGTTTTTTTTGCCATTGAAGGATGGAATTGTCATCGGTATGAATTGAAACACCATCCTGTTTAACGAAAGGAGTTTTTGCCCATTTGATCTTGGACTATGTATTGGTGACTTCAAAACGTTTTGCATATTATGATTGCTAGAATATAATTACATCTCTCAGGTGTTCTCTTACCACAATATATCCTTTATCTTTCGGACTTCAATTATGGGAATGTAGCCTTTTTGAGTTGTGACCATATTCACTTTACCCTCTCAGAAAATGAAGGTTTTTAAAATTTTCATTCAAAAGTTCACATATTTCAGTACATTTTTCTTGAAGCAACATTGGTGACGACAATGCTCGGACAGAAGGGTCTGGGTACATTTTAAAGTGAATTGGAAGATCCACCGTTTAATGTTGAGGCTGCTGTATGTCGGTGAGACGAAACTAAAAGCCATTATGGTTTGGGGGGAAGAAGGAATGAGAGAAGCGTCCAAAATGGTGCACTTACGATCCAGAGTACTTTCAGTCATGGTGCAATGGATATTCTCAGTTCAGGCAAAATAAAGACCTTTCAGAAGCACTGCGATGAAAGTTAACATAAACGGAGTAGATGCTTTCTAGATGGGAAACATTGGAAATATAATGTAATTTTGTCTGCGAAGCTGGATTTAAAACGTGTCGTTAATACTGTTGTACAGAGTAACAGGCTTATAGTAAACGTCGATCAGGAACCTCTTGCAAGCAAAGGAAAGGAACATTCAGTGAAGGAAAGGTAAATGCCTATGATGGGCCATGCGAAGGAGTGTGAGAGGTGAAAATGTGAAACAAAGACTCTGTGTCAGATGAGAGAACTGATCTACTGGAGTTGTAAACATCCTAGGAAGAAAGTACAGGAAGGGGCACCGGGAAAGTCTGGATCAAATAATAGTCAATAGATCCCAACAGAAAAATAAGAAAGGACACATATCTAGGACATGTGAGGATATCCATAACCTTCATTTAATTTGATGCAAGTGAGTTGATTGAAGAATTTCTTAAATCTTCAGAGCATAAGGCCACAAGATATAGGAGCAGAATTAGGACACTCGCTCATCGAGTTTGCTCTGCCATTCAATTGTGCCTGATGTATGGGATTGGGGGTGATCTAGGAAATGGGATCAGGAATTGGCTAGCGGATAGGAAACAGAGGGTGGTGGTTGATAGTAAATATTCATCATGGAGTGCGGTTACAAGTGGTGTACCTCAGGGATCTGTTTTGGGGCCACTGCTGTTTGTAATATTTATTAATGATCTGGATGAGGGTATAGTTGGGTGGATTAGCAAATTTGCTGATGACACCAAAGTCGGTGGTGTGGTAGACAGTGAGGAAGGGTGTCGTAGTTTGCAGGAAGACTTAGACAGGTTGCAAAGTTGGGCCGAGAGGTGGCGGATGGAGTTTAATGCGGAGAAGTGTGAGGTAATTCACTTTGGTAGGAATAACAGATGTGTTGAGTATAGGGCTAACGGGAGGACTTTGAATAGTGTGGAGGAGCAGAGGGATCTAGGTGTATGTGTGCATAGATCCCTGAAAGTTGGGAATCAAGTAGATAAGGTTGTTAAGAAGGCATATGGTGTCTTGGCGTTTATTGGTAGGGGGATTGAATTTAGGAGTCGTAGCGTTATGTTGCAACTGTACACAACTCTGGTGCGGCCGCACTTGGAGTACTGTGTGCAGTTCTGGTCCCCACATTACAGGAAGGATGTGGAGGCTTTGGAGAGGGTGCAGAGGAGGTTTACCAGGATGTTGCCTGGTATGGAGGGGAGATCCTATGAGGAGAGGCTGAGGGATTTGGGATTGTTTTCGCTGGAAAGGCGGCGGCTAAGAGGGGATCTTATTGAAACATATAAGATGATTAGAGGTTTAGATAGGGTGGATAGTGATAGCCTTTTTCCTCTGATGGAGAAATCCAGCACGAGGGGGCATGGCTTTAAATTGAGGGGGGGTAGTTATAGAACCGATGTCAGGGGTAGGTTCTTTACCCAGAGGGTGGTGAGGGATTGGAATGCCCTGCCAGCATCAGTTGTAAATGCGCCTAGTTTGGGGGCGTTTAAGAGATCCGTAGATAGGTTCATGGACGAAAAGAAATTGGTTTAGGTTGGAGGGTCACAGTTTTTTTTTTTAACTGGTCGGTGCAACATCGTGGGCCGAAGGGCCTGTTCTGCGCTGTAATGTTCTATGTTCTATGTTATGATGTGATTCTCATCCCCATTCTCCTGCCTCCTCCCAGTAACCGAACCTAACTGTCTTATGGGGAAACTTTGAAAATTCTAACAGGATTAGATAGGGTAGATTCAGAAAGAGTGGTACCAGTGATGGGGAAGTCCAGAACCAGGGGTTAAAGTCTGAGAATAAGGGGTAAAACTTTGAGGACTGAGAGTATTAAAATAAAAACAGCTGCGTACAGAGTGGCCAAAAATAGTGGAGAAACAAGTGATTGGGAAAAATTTAAGAAACAACAAAGAGAGACTAAGAAAGCGATAAAGAAAGGAAGGATAGACTATGAAGCTAGGCTAGCAATTAATATAAAAAATGATAGTAAAAGTTTTTATAAATATATAAAAAGGAATAGAGTGGCTAGAGTGAATGTTGGACCCTTGGAGGACGAGAGGGGGGAGTTAATAGTGGGAAATGAGGATATGGCTGAGTCTTTAAATAAGTTTTTTGTGTCGGTCTTCACGGTGGAGGACACAAATAGTATGCCAAATATTAACGATAGAGGGTTGGCAGCAGGAGAAATACTTAATACGATTAATGTTACCAGAGAGGCAGTGCTGGGTAGACTAATGGGACTGAAGGTGGACAAGTCCCCGGGTCCGGATGGAATGCATCCCAGGGTATTGAAAGAAATGTCAGAGGTAATAGTGGATGCGTTAGTGATTATTTATCAAAACTCGTTGCATTCTGGGGTAGTGCCGGTTGATTGGAAAATGGCTAATGTTACGCCGCTGTTTAAAAAAGGAAGGAGACAAAAGGCGGGTAACTATAGGCCGGTCAGCTTAACGTCTGTAGTAGGGAAAATGCTGGAATCCATTATTAAAGAGGAGATAGCAGGGCATCTGGATAGAAATGGTTCGATCAATCAGACGCAGCATGGATTCATGAGGGGAAAGTCGTGCTTGACGAACATGTTGGATTTTTATGAAGATGTGACTAGGGCGGTTGATGGAGGAGAACCGGTGGATGCGGTGTTTTTGGATTTCCAAAAGGCGTTTGATAAGGTGCCCCATAAAAGGCTGCTGAAGAAGATTAGGGCACACGGAGTTGGGGGTAGTGTGTTAAAGTGGATTGGGGACTGGCTATCCGACAGGAAGCAAAGAGTCGGAATAAATGGGTGTTTTTCCGGTTGGAGGAAGGTAACTAGTGGCGTGCCGCAGGGATCGGTACTCGGGCCGCAACTGTTTACCATTTATATAGATGATCTGGAGGAGGGGACGGAGTGTAGGGTAACGAAGTTTGCAGACGACACAAAGATAAGTGGAAAAGTGAATCGTGTGGAGGACGGAGAAGGTCTGCAGAGAGATTTGGACAGGCTGAGTGAGTGGGCGAGGATATGGCAAATGGAGTATAACGTTGAGAAATGCGAGGTTATACACTTTGGAGGAAATAATAACAAATGGGATTACTATCTCAATGGAAACAAATTAAAACATGCTACCGTGCAAAGGGACCTGGGGGTCCTTGTGCATGAGACGCAAAAGCCCAGTCTGCAGGTACAACAGGTGATCAAGAAGGCAAATGGGATGTTGGCCTATATTGCGAGGGGGATAGAATATAAAAGCAGGGATGTCTTGATGCACCTGTACAGGGCATTGGTGAGGCCGCAGCTGGAATACTGTGTGCAGTATTGGTCCCCTGAGATGAGGAAGGATATATTGGCATTGGAGGGAGTGCAGAGAAGGTTCACCAGGTTGATACCGGAGATGAGGGGTTTGGATTATGAGGAGAGGCTGAGGAGATTGGGTTTGTACTCGTTGGAGTTTAGAAGGATGAGGGGGGATCTTATGGAGACTTATAAGATAATGCGGGGGCTGGATAGGGTGGAGGCGGAGAGATTCTTTCCACTTAGTAAGGAAGTTAAAACTAGAGGACACAGCCTCAAAATAAAGGGGGGTCGGTTTAAGACAGAGTTGAGGAGGAACTTCTTCTCCCAGAGGGTGGTGAATCTCTGGAATTCTCTGCCCACTGAGGTGGTGGAGGCTACCTCGCTGAATATGTTTAAAGCGCGGATGGATGGATTCCTGATCGGTAAGGGAATTAAGGGTTATGGGGATCAGGCGGGTAAGTGGTACTGATCCACGTCAGATCAGCCATGATCTTATTGAATGGCGGGGCAGGCTCGAGGGGCTAGATGGCCTACTCCTGCTCCTATTTCTTATGTTCTTATGTTCTTATGACTGAGCGGAAGAGAAATTGTTTACCCAGACAGTGGTGAATCTTAGAATTCACTACCACAGAAAGTAGTTAAGGCCAAACCGTTGTGTGATTTAAAGAAGAAATTACATATAGCTCTTGGGGCTAAAGGGGTCAAAGGATACGGGGGAAGAAGGGATCAGAATATTGAATTTGACCATCGACCATGAACAAAATGAATGGCAGAACAGGCTGGAAGAGCCGAATGGCCCAGTCCTGCTTCAGTCTTATATGTTTCTATGTTTACAAATCATTAATTCAAAATTATATTCTGATACCTTAAAAAGTTCACATGAAAACTCTTAAAGTCAATTGAACTTCCTCTCATTAAGTGCAACACGGAAATCCAGCACCCAGCATACAGAAAAAAATCTCCAGAGCAATTTTAACCAGCAATTGCCCTGTTTGAAATCCGTTCCCTAAAGGGAGATTGTAGCTTAGAGTCTGTTCACATTTGCATGCTTAAAATTATGAAAATATCTCTCAAATATGGTAAAAATAATTCCAACTTTCTTTTAAAAGGCGCCAGTGTCGTTTACCGTTCAGCCTATATCCGGCCATTATGAAACACAACCTTCCTTGGAGCTGGAGACTCACGCCAATGCAAGTGACCTTTGTCTGTAAACTTATGATAGGTCACGTGCTTTTCGGAAAACTCGCCTCTTTTCTGAAATTCAGCCAGTGGACCAAACAACAGCAACACGTTGGCGTTGTCTGTGCCGTCACCGTGTAGGGAACATCTGCATTTCTCACTTTGCTCAATGGCGCGCAAGCACTGCCAAAAATGTAGGACATTGCACTTTTTAAATCGAGACAATGTTCCTTGCACCCTTCAATAGTCTCTGAGTATTTAGCAAAAGAGGCGTGTTAGAACGTACGAACATACGAATTAGAGGCAGCAGTGTGCTCCTCGGGCCCACCGGAAACAATAATATAATGGCGGAGCTGATTGTTAGTTGATGCCCACCCACATAACATTTTATCGCCATTTTTGTTTCAAAAATGTATTTGTATTTGATGTGAAACATTCAAAACCTGATTCCAGTACGTTATGAGGAATTGAATTTCAAAGACGCATTACATTCTCGGAGAAAAATGAATCTAATTTCTGATATAAGTGGGCGACCTCTCACTTTTCAAAATTGAACCCTCGTTCTCAACGTCACCACAAGAGAAAGGATACACTCTACAACCAGGCTGTCAAGACCCGTCGGGGTCTGAAACGTTTCAATCAATTTCCTCTTACTCTCTTCAGCTCCAATGCTTGCAAGCCTAGCCTGTTCCACCTAGTTTTAGCCTAACGCATTCAAAAATATTGAAAAGATATCCATGAAAAGATAAACACAAGCTGCACTGATCTGTTTTTTGTTGGAAATTTAATTAATTTACTGGGTCAGACTAGTTAATTGTATCCCTAGAGCCAGGCATCATGTATAAATGTGATAATTTCAGTGTAATGTAGAATGCTCTGAGATCTTCTGAGCGATATGCATGCATCACCGACTGGTCGTGTGTTTGCCATTTATTATCCCGTCCTTGCAGCTATCGGAGTTCCAGGTAAATGGTTGTCGTAAGTATTATATGAATCATTGGCTAGCGACAGTACCTCTCCGCTTTTGCAATAGTGCCTCTCCAAGAAAGGAGCATCTGTTCTTCCATCGGAAATCATAGAATCCTACAGTGCAGAAAGAGGCCATTTGGCCCATCGAGTCTGCACCAACCATAATCCCACCCAGGCCCTACCCCCATATCCACCCACTAACCCCTCTAACCTACGCATCCCGAGACACTAAGGGGCAATTTAGAATGGCCAATCAACCTAGCCCGCACATCTTTGGACTGTGGGAGGAAACCGGAGCACCTGGAGGAAACCCACGCAGACACAGGGAGAATGTGCAAACTCCACACAGACAGTGACCTGAGGCAGGATTTGAACCCAGGTCCCTGGAGCTGTGAAGCAGCAGTGCTAACCACTGTGCTACCGTACTGCCCTAAGATAAATGAAATGATAAATGTTTTTCCTGCGACCGTATAAATTATTTATTTCAATTGTCGCAATGTTTCCTCTCGTGCAGAGAACTTTAGCTATAGTAATTAATGATTAAGTGCACTAAGGACAGTTCGAAGAAGAGTCGCCGTGGACTTCAATTGTTAACGGGTTTTATCTCTTCACAGCCACTGCCAGAGCTGCTGAGATTTTTCCAACATTTTTGTTTTTGTTTTAACTTCAGATCTATAACATCCATAGTACTATTGTCATATCAATTCCTTATATAATCATACGATCTATTTCATCGATTGACGGAATTTCTGAATATTAATTGCACATTTTGTCACCTTCAGCAGGCTAACCCCTTTGTTCCCTTAGTTCTTTCGAGTTTAAATTTATTCGCTTTGACTATCTACCTATGAGCTGAGTTCCTTTATTGTTTTAATTCCACTTATTGATCGCTTTTACCAATACCATACTGCAATGCAACAGTAATTTATTTCTTGCACTATTGACCCCCTATTGAAACCCATATCAAGCTATTTCCTCCCTATCATCCCGAAGTACTCCATGTGCCTATCCAATAGCTTCTTAAATGTTCCTAAAGTTACTGACTCCACTATCACTGCAGGCAGTCCATTTCACACCCCAACCACTCTCTGAGTAAAAAACCTACCTCGGACATCCTTCCTATATCTCCCACCATGAACCCTATAGTTATGCCCCCTAGTTACCACTCCATTCACCCGAGGAAATAGTCTTTGAACGTTCACTCTATCTATCCCCCTCATCATCTTATAAACCTCTATCAAGTCTCCTCTCAACCTCCTCCGCTCCAAAGAGAAAAGCCCAAGTTCCCTCAACCTTTCCTCATAAGACCTACCCTGCAAACCAGGCAGCATCCTGGTAAATCTCCTTTGCGCTCTTTCCAGTGTCTCCATATCCTTCTTATAGTGAGGTGACCAGAACTGCACACAATATTCCAAATGTGGTCTCACCAAGGTCCTGTACAGTTGCAGTATAACCCCACGGCTCTTAAACTCAAACCCCCTGTTAATGAACGCCAACACACTATAGGCCTTCTTCACGGCTCTATCCACTTGAGTGGCAACCTTCAAAGATCTATGGATATGAACCCCAAGATCTCTCTGTTCCTCCACATTCTTCAGAACCCTACCTTTGACCCTGTAATCCACATTTAAAGTTGTCCTACCAAAATGAATCACCTCACATTTGTCAGGGTTAAACTCCATTTGCCATTTTTCAGCCCAGCTCTGCATCCTATCTATATCTCTTTGCAGCCTACAACAGCCCTCCACCTCATCTACTACTCCACCAATCTTGGTGTCATCAGCAAATTTACTGATCCACCCTTCAGCCCCCTCCTCCAAGTCATTTATTAAAATGACCAATAGCAGAGGACCAAGCACTGATCCCTGTGGCACTCCGCTGGTAACCGGTTTCCAGTCCGAAAATTTTCCATCCACCACCACCCTCTGTCTTCTGTTAGATAGCCAGTTACCTATCCAATTGGCCAAACTTCCCTCTATCCCACACATCCTTACTTTCTTCATAAGCCGACCATGGGGGACTTTATCAAACGCCTTACTAAAATCGATGTATATGACATCAACTGCACTACCTTCATCTACATACTTAGTTACCTCCTCAAAAAATTCTATCAAATTTGTGAGGCAAGACTTGCCCTTCACAAATCCGTGCTGACTATCCCGGATTAAGCTGCATCTTTCTAAATGGTCGTCAATCCTATCATTGAGGACCTTTTCCATCAACTTACCGACCACCGAAGTAAGACTAACCGGCCTATAATTACCAGGGTCATTTCTATTCCCTTTCTTAAACAGAGGAACCACATTCACCATTCTCCAGTCCTCTGGCACCACCGCCGTGGACAGCGAGGACGCAAAGATCAATGCCAAAGGCTCTGCTATCTCATCCCTTGCCTCCCAAAGACTCCTAGGATATATTTCATCAGGCCCAGGGGACTTATCAACTTTCAGTTTATTCAAAATTGCTAGTACATCTTCCCTCTGAACATCTACTTCCTCCAGCCTATCAGCCTGTGACACCCTCTCTTCCTCAAAAACATGGCCCCTCTCCTCGGTGAACACCGAAGAAAAGTATTAATTCATCATCTCTCCTATCTCGTCTGACTCCATGCACAAATTCCCACTGCCGTCCTTGACCGGCCCCAACCTCACCCTGGCCATTCTTTTATTCCTCACATAAGAGTAAAAAGCCTTGGGGTTTTCCTTGATTCGACCCGCCAAGGACTTCTCATGCCACCTCCTAGCTCTCCTAAGCCCCTTTTTCAGCTCATTTCTTGCTAACTTGTAACCCTCTATCGAGCCAACTGAACCTTGTTTTCTCAACCTTACATATGCTTCCTTCTTCCTCTTGACAAGACATTCCACCTCTTTTGTGAACCGTGGTTCCCTCACTCGGCCATTTTCTCTCTGCCTGGCAGGGACATACCTATCAAGGACACGCAGTATTTGTTCATTGAAAAAGTTCCACTTTTCATTAGTGCCTTTCCCTGATAATTTTTGTTCCCATCCTATGCTTCCTAATTCCCGCCTGATTGCACCATAATTACCTCTCCCCCAATTGTAAACTATGCCCTGCCACATGGCCCTCTCCCTCTCCATTGCAATAGCAAAAGATACCGAATTATGGTCACTATCTCCAAAGTGCTCTCCCACAACCAAATCCAACAGTTGGCCCGGTTCATTTCCCATTACCAAATCCAATGTGGCCCCACCTCTTGTCGGCTTATCCACATATTGTGTCAGGAACCCCTCCTGCACACAATGCACAAAAACTGCCCCATCCGAACTATTCGACCTATAAAGGCTCCAATCAATATTTGGAAAGTTAAAGTCCCCCATGACAACTCCCCTGTGACCCCAACACCTATCCATAATCTGCTTAGCAATTTCTTGCTCCACATCTCTATTACTATTTGGGGGCCTATAGTAAACTCCTAACAACGTGACCGCTCCTTTCCTATTCCTAACCTCAGCCCATATTACCTCTGTAGGCAGATCCCCTTCGAAATGCCTTTCTGCAGCCATTACACTCTCCTTGATTAACAGTGCCACTCCTCCACCTCTTTTACCAGCTACCCTACACTTCCTGAAACATCTATACCCCGGAACTTCCAACAACCATTCCTGTCCTTGTTCTACCCATGTCTCGTTTTCATTTTCGTGTCAACATAATTCCATTGCGTTATTTCGACTGTAGTTTTTTGGTGAATTGTCACATTTTTATCAGAATCTAATTCTAGATACTTACAGTGACATTGGAGGAGAAATTCGCACAAATTATTAATGTTTGAATGGATTGAACCTTTGAATAACTCCAAACTGAGTTAAATGAACGCATTTATTGAAGAGACATGATATGGCACATAGTTGTTGACAGATATATAAGCAACGTAACAGTGGCTCGTTGTTTAATGATCAATATTTGACGCAAACTCACAAAGCGCATTGTTTCCCATCTGTCCCTCGTGATCGTTGCTTAAGGCAGGTTCTCCTCTCGCTAATTGGCTGCTGCTGATTTTTCTGCATTATCAACTATTGATGTCCGGGACATCTTTCTGCTCCTGTTGCCTGATGGCATCGCAAACGCTTAACATCTTAACTGTTGTCTCCATGTTGAATCAGACCCCAGAGCTGGTGACATCTTTCTCATCCAAGACTCAAGGTCGTGATTTCAAATATACAGAGAAGGCAGAAAATTTTCTGACGATGCAGCGCAGCACTGGGAAAGTGTTTCGTTATGGGGTGGGAGGGGATGGGGGACTTTCTCCAAATAAAGCCACCTAATCTGTCAGATCATTGAGGTTCAGATTGACGCAGAGATTCTCGGCGACTGTCACGTGAAAAGAATAGACTTTACATTGCCTCCTACCCAACATTTTATCGTCAACGTTAGAAAAACGCTCATTATCAGTTGTCGCTTTTCTTCTAGAGGATGCTTTCCATCAAGTAGAACGCAGGTTTTTCCAACAGTTAACGATCTTACCTGAAGTGATTGGATGTTCCCACATTTGCACCTCAATTTTCTTTTTTAATTCCACTTTGATTGTTGGTTGCTTTGTTGATTACGCAATACAATGTTTTCCAGAATTTCTTGCAATTATGTGTTTTTCTCGCCTATTCCAGCGCTTATTTTGATCTGTTTTCGATGCTTTCTTGTTCACTACTCTATAATATTAATGTCACGGAGTTAACATCCTATCAACTCATGGTTATTTTAAACACAACGACGTTTGGTGCTCGTGTAACAAATACCTTCCAGCTCTGGATTCTGTTAGAAGAGTTATAAATTTAAAAGTAAACCTTACAAAGAGGATTACTCATTAAGATTTGAGCCAATATTGTTCATGCTGTCACCCCGCACTCACTATCTCTCTCTCTCTCTCTCTCTACCACACCCCCCACCCCCCGCCCCCTATCATAGCTAACTTGGCGGTGATTGTGATCCTGTCTCGAAGAAGATGCGGTCTCTCAAAATGCATCATTTACTATCTGGTGTCCATGGCAGCGACAGATTTTCAGGTCATTATCATCGCGGTGATATTAAACCGGATTGCTGGTATCTATTTCCCATTCAGTTTCCTGTCTATTACACCGATATGCAGCCTCCGTATTGCCCTAATCTATGAAGCCATTGACAGTTCTGCGTGGCTAACGGTGGCTTTCACCTTTGATCGATTTGTGGCCATTTGTTGCCAGAAACTGAAAATGAAATACTGTACGGAAAAGACAGCGGCATGGGTCATAGGGACTATCTGTACAGTGAGTTGTCTAAAGAATGCATTTTTCTATTTCATATTTAAACCTTTGTACATAATTGACAATATACCCTGGTTCTGTGCTCTAAAGTCTATATTTTACACATCACCTGCATGGGTTGGATATGATATATTTCGTTCTATTTTAACCCCTTGTCTCCCAGTCATTTTGATTCTATTGCTCAATGTTCTGACCGTCAGACACATCTTAGCGGCCAATAGAGCTCGCCGAAGACTCCGTGCCCAGGGCAATGGAGAGAATCAGAGTGACCCAGAGATGGAGAAGCGGAGGAAGTCCATGGTTTTACTCTTTGCCATATCGGGTAGTTTCATCCTGTTATACTTGCTATTTTTTGTAACGATTCTCTACGTCCGAATTGCAAAAGTTATTTATTTCTCAGGTTCGGATTTGAGTGGATTATCATTTAACCTGGAAGAAATTGGATATATGCTTCAGTATTTGAGTTCCTGCATCAACCCGTTTATTTATGCTGGGACACAGAACAAAATTAGAGCCGAGTTTAAGAATGGGGTGAAATATCCATTGAGCATAATTGCTAAAATATTTAAACTTTGAAGAAGAAAATGCAACATACAACAACACATGGAACAGTTTCTCCTTTTAGTCATATAATCCATGTCCTGGCTTCCAAATTGCTGTCACTTGTAGACCTTTTACAATTGTGCGAATATAATATATAAAGACTAGGACTTTTGCCTGGAGCGTAGGAGGCTGAGGGGTGATTTTATAGAGGTCTATAAAATAATGAGGGGCATAGATCAGGTAGATAGTCAACATATTTTCCCAAGGGTAGGGCAATCTAGCAGTAGCGGGCATAGGTTTAATGTGAGAGGGGAGAGATGCAAAAGGGTCCAGAGGAACAAATCCCTCACACAGAGGGTGGTGAGTGTCTGGAACGAGCTGCCAAAGGCAGTAGTAGAGGCAGGTGCATTTTTTTTCTTTTAAAAAACGTTTAGACAGTTACATGGATAAGATTGGCAGCGAGGGAGACGGGCCAAATGTGGGCAATTGGGAGTAGCTTAGTGGTAATAAGTCGGCGGTATGAACACGTTGGGTTGAAGGGCCTGTTTCCATGCTGTAGACCGCTGTGACACTATGACTCCATGACAGCTGCATTGCTACATACATCCACATTGTAAACTGCTCAGAGCCAGAAACTTCTTTCTTGTCGATGCTGAGTCAAGTTTGGTGAGCTCCCATCAGCTGATATAGTTCGTTCCATTTGCACACCCTGTTGGAGTTAGAATCAGCATGCGATGAGTTGTGGAGTTGCAACATCACGAGGTTTATTTATTCGTTCCTGAGATGTCAATGTCACAAGGCGGGGATTCATCAGCCATCCTTATTCTCCTTCTTATGTGATAAAGTCCTGCCGACACTCATAGCTTGGAGATTCCTCCATCACTCGTCAGTCAATGTACATAGCGTGGTGAAGCTGTGCTTCATGTTCATAGACACTTGCGTTTGCAGCTCCAGCATCTTCCGCCTTGGTGAATTCTCCAGAGATTTGTAATCAGCCTGGAGTGGCATATCGCCGGGTCCGGCTTCTTTGAGTGTCATAGGCCATAGCTCCCATTGCCACTCTCACCTGATCCCTTTGCTCACTGGATTGTGACCTTCTCACTGCTCACAAGTGATTATCAAGAAATGGAATATCCTCTCCACTGATGAAAGGTTGGGTGGAAACTTTTGAAGTCTTTCTCCGCAAAGGATGAGGATGGCTATTGTGCAGGCTCGGTATCTCGCTGCTCTCGTTCATAAGCTGCAAGGAAAGGAAAAGGAATGAAAGGGCGACTTGACCTTCTGACTACTCATTACCATGGACCATGTGGCCAGTGCTGCTCTCCAGCTAAGAACAATGCTTTGTGCTCCTTTGTGTGTCTCGTGCGCAGATACAATGATCGTTCACTCCCTTGGGACACGCACCTGTGTCACCACTACCGATTGCCTACACTGTCTTTCCAGCTCCATTGTCTCTTCATCAATACACGTAGAAACGACACTTATTGCACGCACCTTTAGTACTTCCCTTGTCCTTGTATTGTGAGCTCTTGCCTGATGTTAGCAGATACACGTCTTTGGAGATTCGCCCATCAACGAAACGCACGATTACCATGGAACTGACAGTCTAACTGTCCAGGAGAAGCAAACTGGCATGATTCCTATATTCTGTCAACCAGCACTGGTTTTGCAGGAGTTACTTGTGCCTTACAAATGTCATAAAAAGAGAAGTGAACAATCGTCCGAGAGCCAATAAAGATATCCAGCCACATGTTTCATTGTAGTCACCTGTAAGACTGGTAGCATAACATTATGCGTTGCACGCACCTTGTTAGTTCTTTCAGTTTAGTGAACCCTGGTTAATTATTTTAGTTTAGTGAACCTTATTTCGGCATTGAAACCAAGTAGATGGGACATTCACATAGCTGGTCTTCTCCTCTGGTATTTCCACGTATTCCTGTTCAATCTAACGAGAGTTTCTTCCGTCGGGGTGTCTATAGAGCAGGATAAACATTGGAGACCCTGTGGTCAAATGTGAGCGTAGGCACAGAACATCCTCTGCCCTCTGCAATGTTGCTGGTGTCACTGCCCCTCGCTGCTCCGTCAGGGCTGTTGCTTGTGAAAGAAATGCAAGTTGACTTTAAATATAACAACAGGCAAAATGCAATTTGTCTTTCCTCCTTAGAATTCCATCACCGACATCACCAACCTGCCAGTCGTTATTCGAACAGCCTTTAGAACATAACTTCCCAACCTTCGGTCCTGTGGCCACGCCACTCTCTTTAATTCCCAACATCGGGAGTTTGTCTTTATTGGTAAAACCTCAACATATTTCATCATGGCATTGCCTGCTCGATACAGAATAATGAATGTTTTTAAAGTAATTGTATTTTTAATTTTTGTTCCTCGGTGACATTAGCTCACATCTGTTATCAAACAGATAATATGAAATGTAGAGATGGTATGACAATGATGGTAGAAGCCAATGACATTTTATTAAGTACAGGAAATTCTAAAACCAAATCATCTGCCAAATTACGCAATGCAATTTATCGTTTGAAAAAAGAATAATTTTAACATGCATGAGTCAACATAGCAAACACTAAATACAATCTAGCCTGTGCTCCAATATCCATTTTTATCATTAGTTAATCATGAAGTCACAGACAAAATGTGATCCATTATAAATTAGAATTTGTATGTTAAAAATCATATACCAGTATTCCAGCTCATTAAATTTGGCCCAACGGTCCCCTTAGATTTTGGTTATGATTGTTGAGTTACCAAGTTTTTTAAACTCTGTCTTCCTCACAGCAAAGTTCAGTTGTTCTTCTCGGAGCGGAACACTTAGAATCAGTGTGGATGGGATAGATAAAGCAACTTTACCTTACATTAACAGAAAAAGTTGCTGCAACGTATCAGCTTCCAAATCTCAGAATTCCATTCAGCTTGTTTGCACTCCATCACTGATTCAATAGCTGGAAGCATAATATATTACTGGGCTAGTAATTCAGAGCCGCAGGTTACTTTCCTAAAGACATGGGTTCGAATGCGGCCATCGCAGATGGTGCAATTTGAATTCATTAACAAATTACCCTGAATTGAATGTCTAATGATGCATATAAATTCATTGTCACTTGTACAAAATCTGAATAAATGTTTCATCCTAACTTGGCTCCAGAGACATCAACGTTGTTCACTTTTTAATATTTCATGCAGCTACTCAGACCAAGGAAAATTAGGGAGGAGCAATGAAAGAAACGTAAAATAGCCTCTAATGCGGCTTTCATCAGAAGAAGAAAAGGGAAATTGCAAATGGGGGCGGGGTGGGGATGAAGAAACACAGAAATTAAATATGTTGCTTGGCCCCTCGAATCTTCTCAGTGGTCCACAATATCGTAGGTCCATCATATATTGAATCAAGATTTGCCCCTTCATCTCAGACCGTATCCTGGAAACTTGTCCACTTATTATAAACATGCTGTTGAAGGGAAACACCAACCAGCATGTCCAGACCTGCCAGAATACGGTGACAACTCAATTGATTGTTCGAAATTTCAGTCTATGCGAGCCTATTCGAAACGACTTATCCTCATTCGACAATCCAGACATACGAGGCATCAGTCTGATGAACATTCATCGTATTCCCTATATGACAAGTACATCCTTTCATAGCTAAGGAGGTAAAAACAGCCATACTCTAATTGTGGTCCCACCAATGATAGCAGCTGTAACACAAGCTTGCTCTGTGATCAAATACTTCAGCAAGAAAGGCCAGCACACTATTTGCCTTCCTATCTGTTACTACACCTGCAGGATGTTTTCAGTGATTGGGATACCACCACGCTAAGATCCCTTTGTACATCAAAGTTTCCAAATCTTTCACCATTTTAGTAATGCGCTGCCAGCAAGTGTGTCAATTGCCCTGAGGATAGAACTCGAGATTGTCAGATAATGATACTGACACTGCCTCTTGCGTTAAAAAAGGCACACTCCAGTTTTGATGATTTTATTTGGCACTTTCTGAATCTTGATGTACAACGAACAAAGAAAAAAAAAGTACAGCACAGAAACAGGTCCTTCGCCTTCCAAGCCTGTGACGATCATAAAACCCTATCTAAGCTAAAAAAAATCTTCTGTCCTTACTCGGTCCGTATCCCCCTATTTCCTTCCTTTTCATATACCCATCCAGATGCCTCTCAAATGTGCCTGCTTCCACCACCTCCCATGGCAGCGCGTTCCAGGCACCCACCACTCTCTGCGTGAAAAACTTTCCCCACACATCTCCCTTAAACTTTCCCCCTCTCATCTTGAACCTGTGCCCTTTCGTAATTGATACTTCCACACTTGGAAAAAGCCTCTGACTCTCCACCCTGTCCATGCCTCTCATAATTATGTAGACTTCTATCAGGTCTCCCCTCAGCCTCCGTCTTTCCAGTGAAAACAATCCCAGTTTATTCAACCTCTCCTTGTAGCCAGCACCCCCGAGACCAGGCAACATCCTGGCGAACCTTCTTTGCACTCTCTCCAAAGCTTCCACGTCCTCTGATAATGTGGTGACCAGTACTGCGCGCAATACTCCAAACATGGCCTAACCAAGGTTTTATATACCTGCAACATGATTTACCAACTCATGCCCAGGCTGATGAAGGCAAGCATGCCATATGCCTTCTCAATTACCTTGCCCGCCTGTGTTGCCACTTTCCTGGAACTTTGGACCTGCACGCCAAGATCCCATGGCAGCGCGTTCCAGGCACCCACCTCTGGATGAGAGGGGTGTGGAGGGATATGGTCCAAGTGCAGGTCAGTGCGACTAGGCATAAAATGGTTCGGCACAGACAAGAAGGGCCAAAAGGCCTGTTTCTGAGCTGTAATTTTCTATGGTTCTATGGTTCTATCCCTCTTGTATGTTAATATTCCGAAGGATTCTGCAATTTGCAGAGTAATTCAAACCTAAATGTGATCCTCCAAAGTGCATCACCACGCATTTGCCCGGATTAAACTCCATCTGTCACTTCTGTTCACAAGTCTCCAATCTATCTATATCATGTTGCATCCTTTGACAATCCCCATCACAACAACTCCGCCAATCTTCGTGTCATCCGCAAACTTACCAACCAGACTCCCCACATTTCCCTCCAGATTACTTAAATTGTTTCGGGAAGTGCTAACATCCAAATATATATGCACACACTCATGATCACACACCCACAGAAACACATTTATACAGAGAGGAACTGACACAGCGAGTAACAGAAAACCTCTCGCAAATAAATACACACTTACGCGAAGACTATCATACACAAATACCCACCTACACATACACACACACGCACACACATGTTTCAAAGGTACAGCACAGGAACCGACCCTTCCGCCTTCCAGGCCTGTGCCGATGATAATGCCCTATCTAAATTAAAAACAAACCTTCTGCCCTTACTCGGTCCAAACCACTCTATTTCCTCCCTATTCGTGTACCCATTAAGATGCCTCTTAAATGTTGCTAATGTGCCTGCTTCCACCACATCCTCTGGCAGCGCGTCCCAGGCACCCACCACTCTCTGCGTGAAAAGCTTCCCCCGCACATTTCCCTTAAATTTCCCGCCTTTCATCTTGAACTAATTGAAGTAATCTGGGCGGGGATTGTCAGAGGATACTAGATTGGCAGGGGGCTGGGAACAAAAGCAAAGGTGAATTAACTAAAGGGGAACCAGAGAGTAGGGCCAGTAAGACTCAGGGAAAGAGCAGGCAGGGTGTGGTTGCTAATCAAAGAGTGTCTGGTGGACCAAAGTTCATTTGTTTCAATGCGAGAAGTGTAACAGGCAGATGAATTTAGAGCTTGGATTAGTACTTGGAACTATGATGTCGTTGCTATTACAAATACTTGGTTAAGGGAAGGACAGAATTGGCAGTTTAACGTTCCAGGATACAGATGTTTCAGGCGGGATAGAGGGGGGTGTAAAAGGGGTGGGGGAGCTGCACTACCGGTTAAGGAGAATATCACAGCTGAACTGCGGGAGAACACCTCGGAGGGCTCATACAGCGGGGCAAAATGGGTAGAACTCAGGAATAGGATGGGAGTGGTCACAATGTTGGGGGTTTACTACAGGCCACCAAACAGCCAGAGACAGATAGAGGAACACATATGTAGACAGATATTGGCAAGGTCTAAAAGTAACAGGGTTGTTGTGGTGGGAGATTTTAACTTCACCTGTATTGACTGGAAATCACTTAGTGCGAGAGGCGTGGATGGGGCAGAGTTTGCAAGAAGCGTCCAGGAGGGCTTCTTGAAACAGTATGTAGATAGTCCAACGAAGGAAGGGGCCGTACTGGACGTGATATTGGAGAACGGGCCCGGCCAGGTGGTCGACGTTTCAGTAGGGGAGTAGTTCGGGGACAGTGACTACAATTCAGTAAACATTAAGGTACTGATGGACAATGATAAGTGCAGTCCTCAAGTTTAGGTGCTAAATTGGAGGAAGGCTAATTACAACAATATTAAGCAGGAACTGAAGGATGTAGATTGGGGGCAGGTGTTTGAGGGTCAATCATCATATGGTATGTGGGAGGCTTTCAAGTGTAAGTTGATAGGGAGCCAGGACCGGCACATTCCTGTAAGGGTGAAGGATAAGTATGGCAAGCTTTGGAAACCTTGTATAATGAGAGTTATTGTGACCCTAGTCAAAGAGAAAAAGGAAGCATTTGTCAAGACTAGGACGCTTGGAACACACGAAGCAAGTGTGGAATATAAGGAAAGTAGAAATAAACTTAAACAAGGAATAAGGAGGGCTAAAAGGAGTCACAAAAAGTCATTGACCAGTAGGATTAAGGAAAGCCCCAAGGCTTTTTATACATATATAAAGAGCAAGAGGGCTGTCTCACTCAAGGACAGGGGAGGAAATCTATGCGCGGAGCCAGAGGAAATGAGCGAGTTAGTACTTCATGTCAGTATTCACCAAAGAGAAAGACTTGGGGTGGATGATGAGTCTGGGAATGGGTGTGTTGATAGTTTGAGTCATGTTGAGATCAAAAAGGAGGAGGTGTTGGGGTCTTGAGAAACACTAAGGTAGACAAGGCCCCAAGGCCTGATGGTATATACTCCGAATACTGAGAGAGGCAAGGGAGGAAATTGCTGGAGCTTTGAGAGTAATCTTTGTATCCTCACTGGCTACAGGGGGAGGGTCCCAGAGGATTGGAGAATAGCCAATGCTGTTCCTTTGTTTAAGAAGGGTAACAAGAATAATCCATGTAATTACAGGCCAGTGAGCTTTACGTCAGTGGTAGGGAGGTATTAGAGAGGATTCTTCGAGACAGGATTTACTCCAACTTGAAAATGAGTAGACTTATTAGCGAGGAGCACTGTAGTTTTGTGAAGTGGAGGCTGTGTCTCACTAACTTGATCGAGTTTTTTGAAGAAGTGATGAAGATGATTGATGAGGGTAGGGCAGTGGATATTGTCTACATGGACTTCAGGAAGGCCTTTGATAAGACCCTTCATGGCAGACTGGTCAGAAGGTGAAGTCGCATGGAATCAGAGGTGAGCTGGCTCGGTCATAGAATACAGAGGGTAGCAGTGGAAGGGTGCCTTTCTGAATGGAGGGCTGTGATAAGTGGTGTTCCTCAGGGATCAGTGCTGTTTGTAATATATATTAATGATTTGGAGGAAAATGCAACTGGTTTGATTAGTAATTTGTGGACGACACAAAGGTTGGTGGATTTGCAGATAGCAATGAGGACCATCAGAGGATACAGCAGAATATAGATCGGTTGGAGACTTGGGTGAAGAGATGGGAAATGCAGCTTAATCCAGACACTTTGGAAGGTCGAATACACATAGGAATTATACAGTAAATGGCAGAACCTTTAAGAGTATTGAGAGGCAGAGGGATCTGTGTGTACAGGTACACAGGTCACTGAAAGTGGCAATGCAGGTGGAGATGGTAGTCAAGAAGGCATACAGCATGCTTCCTTCATTGGCCGGGGCATTGAGTTTAAAAATTGGCAAGTCATGTTGCAGCTTTATAGAACCTTAGCTAGGCCATACTTGGAATATAGTGTTCAATTCTGGTCGCTACACTACTAGAAGAATGTGGAGACTTTGGCGAGGGTAAAGAAAAGATTTACCAGGATGTTGCCTGGTATGGGGGCATTAGAAGAGGCACATGACATACATAAGCAGCTGGGATCAAGTGAATCCCTTGAAGAGTATAGGGGGTGTAGGAGTAGAGTTAAGAGAGAAATCAAGAGGGCAAAAAGGGAACACGAGATTGTTTTGGCAGATAAGGCAAAGGAAAATCCAAAGAGCTTCTACAAATACATAAATGGCAAAAGAGTAACAAGGGAGACAGGAGGGCCTCTTAAGGATCAACAAGGTCATCTATGTGCGGATCCACAACAGATGGGTGAGATCCTAAATGAATATTTCTCATCAGTATTTACACTTGAGAAAAGCATGAATGTTAGGGAACTTGGGGAAGTAAATAGTGATGTCTTGAGGAGTGTACATATTACAGAGGAGGAGGTGCTGGAAGTCTTAAAGCGCATCAACGTAGAGAAATCCCCGGGACCTGATGAAGTGTATCCCAGGACATTGTGGGAGGCTAGGGAAGAAATTGCGGGTGCCTTAGCCGAGATATTTGAATCATCGATCGTCATGGGTGAGGTGCCTGAAGATTGGAGAGTGGCAAATGTTGTGCCTTTGTTTAAAAAGAGCTGCAGGGAAAACCCTGGGAATGACAGGCCAGTGAGCCTCACATTTTCAGTGGGTAAATGGTTGGAAGGTATTTTGAGAGACAGGATCTACAGGCATTTAGAGACACAAGGACTGATTAGGGACAGTCAGCATGGTTTCTGAGTGGAAAATCATGTCTCACAAATTTGATTGAGTTTTTTGAAGGGATAACCAAGAAGGTAGATGAGGGCAGTGCAGTTGATGTTGTCTACATGTACTTTAGCAAGGCCTTTGACAAGGTATCGCACGGTAGTTTGTTGCATAAGGTTAAATCTCACAAGGTCCAGGGTGAGGTAGCTAAATGGATACAAAATTGGCTTGATGACAGAAGCCAGACGTTGGTTGTAGAGGAATGTTTTTCCAACTGGAGGCCTGTGACCAGTGGTGGGCCTCAAGGATCGGTGCTGGGTCCACTGTTGTTTGTCATTTATATTAATGATTTAGATGAGAATTTAGACGGCATGGTAAGTTTGCAGATGACACCAAGATTGGTGGCATAGTGGACAGTGAAGAAGGTTATCTCGGATTGCAACGGGATCTTGATCAATTGGGACAGAGTTGACAGGGGGGAACCGGTGGATGTGGTGTATTTAGGTTTCCAGAAGGCATTCGATAAGGTGCCTCACAAAAGGTTGCTGCATAAGATAAAGGTACACAGAGTTGGGGGTAAAGTGTTAGCATGGATTGAGGATTGGCTATCTAACAGAAAGCAGAGAGTCTGAATAAATGGGTGCTTTTCCGGTTGGCAATCAGTGACTAGTGGCATGCCGCAGGGATTGGTGCTGGGGCTTCAACTATTTACCATATACAAAGACGATCTGAAGGAGGGGACCGAGTGTAGGGTAACAACGTTTGCGGATGACACAAAGATGAGTGGGAAAGCAAATTGCCTGGAGGACACAGAGAGTCTGCAGAGAGATTTGGATAGGCTAAATGAGTGGGCAAAGATCTGGCAGATGGAGTATAACTTTGGTAAGTATGAGGTTATCCACTTTGGAAGGAATAATAGTAAAATGGACTATTATTTAAACGGTGAAAAATTACAACATGCTACTGTGCAGAGAGACCTGGGGGTCCTTGTGCATAAATCACAAAAACTCAGTTTGCAGGT
Organism: Mustelus asterias; assembly: GCF_964213995.1. Classification (NCBI taxonomy): domain Eukaryota; kingdom Metazoa; phylum Chordata; class Chondrichthyes; order Carcharhiniformes; family Triakidae; genus Mustelus; species Mustelus asterias. The sequence continues at coordinate 11,717,394 of NC_135823.1, read as the reverse complement.
GCAGCAGGTAATCAAGAAGGCAAATGGAATGTTGGCCTTTATCGTGAGATGGATGGAGTATAAAAGCAGGAAGCTCATGCTGCAACTGTACAGGGTACTGGTGAGGCCGCACCTCGAGTACCATGTACAATTTTGGTCCCCTTATTTAAGAAGGGATATATTAGCTTTGGAGGGGGTACAGAGAAGGTTCACCAGCTTGATTCCGGAGATGAGGGGGTTAGCTTATGAAGAGAGATTGAGTAAACTGCGCCTGCACTCATTGGAGTTTAGAAGGTTGAGGGGAGATCTTATAGAGACATATAAGATAATGAAGGGGCTAGACAGGGTAGAAGCAGCGAGGTTATTTCCACTTACAATGGAAACAAGAACGAGGGGGCATAGCCTCAAAATACGGGGAAGTCAATTTAGAACAGAGTTGAGGAGGAATTTCTTCTCCCAGAGGGTAGTGAATCTTTGGAATTCTATGCTCAATGAAGCAGTAGAGGCTACCTCGTTAAACGTGTTTAAGTCACAGATAGATAGATTTTTAACAATTAAGGGAATTAAGGGTTGTGGGGAGCGGGCGGGTAAGTGGAACTGAACCCACTATCAGATCAGCCATGATCTTATTGAATGGCGGAGCAGGCTTGAGGGGCTAGATGGCCTACTCCTGCTCCTATTTCTTATGTTTTTATGTTCTTATGACAGTGGGCGGACGAATGGCAGATGGAGTTTAATTTAGATAAATGCGAGGTGATGCATTTTGGTAGATTGAACCAGGGCAGGACTTACTCAGTTAATGGTAGGGCGTTGGGGAGAGTTACAGAACAAAGAGATCTAGGGGTACATGTTCATAGCTCCTTGAAAGTGGAGTCACAGGTGGACAGATTGGTGAAGAAGGCATTTGGCATGTTTGGTTCCATCAATCAGAACATTGAATACAGGAGTTGGGACGTCTTGTTAAAGTTGCACAAGACATTGGTAAGGCCACACTTGGAATACTGTGTGCAATTCTGGTCACCCTATTATAGAAAGGATATTATTAAACTGGAAAGAGTGCAGAAAAGATCTACGAGGATGCGACCGGTACTTGGTGGTACTTATCTATAAAATAATGAGGGGCACAGATCAGTTAGAAAGTCGATATCTTCTCCCAAAGGTAGGGGAGTCTAAAACTAGAGAGCATAGGTTTAAGTTGAGAGGGGAGAGATACAGAAGTGTCCAGAGGGGCAATTATTTCACACAGAGGGTGGGGAGTATCTGGAACAAGCTGCCAGAGATCCTAAATGAATATTTCTCATCAGTATTTACTGTTGAGAAAAACATGAATGTTAGGGAACTTGGGGAAATAAATAGTGATGTCTTGAGGAGTGTACATATTACAGAGGAGGAGGTGCTGGAAGTCTTAAAGCGCATCAATGTAGAGAAATCCCCGGGACCTGATGAAGTGTATCCCAGGACATTGTGGGAGGCTAGGGAAGAAATTGCGGGTGCCTTAGCCGAGATATTTGAATCATCGATCATCATGGGTGAGGTGCCTGAAGATTGGAGAGTGACAAATGTTGTGCCTTTGTTTAAAAAGAGCTGCAGGGAAAACCCTGGGAATGACAGGCCAGTGAGTCTCACATTTGCAGTGGGTAAATTGTTGGAAGGTATTTTGAGAGACAAGATCTACAGGCATTTAGAGACACAAGGACTGATTAGGGACAGTCAGCATGGTTTTGTGAGTGGAAAATCATGTCTCACAAATTTGATTGAGTTTTTTGAAGGGATAACCAAGAAGGTAGATGAGGGCAGTGCAGTTGATGTTGTCTACATGGACTTTAGCAAGGCCTTTGACAAGGTATCGCACGGTAGTTTGTTGCATAAGGTTAAATCTCACAAGGTCCAGGGTGAGGTAGCTAAATGGATACAAAATTGGCTTGATGACAGAAGCCAGACGGTGGTTGTAGAGGGATGTTTTTCTAACTGGAGGCCTCTGACCAGCGGTGTGCCTCAAGGATCGGTGCTGGGTCCACTGTTGTTTGTCATTTATATTAATGATTTGGATGAGAATTTAGACAGCATGGTAAGTTTGCAGATGACACCAAGATTGGTGGCATAGTGGACAGTGAAGAAGGTTATCTCGGATTGCAACGGGATCTTGATCAATTGGGGCAGAGTTGACAGAGGGGAACCGGTGGATGTGGTGTATTTAGATTACCAGAAGGCATTCGATAAGTTATCTTGCACCTCGCACCTTAGACCTATGCCCCCTAGTAATTAACTCTTCCACCCCTGGAAAAAGCTTCTGACTATCCACTCTGCTCATGGGCCTCATAATCTTGTTGACTTCTATCAGATCGCAGTAGTATCATTACTACTACTAACTATTTTGTTAGTTAGTTAGGTTAAATTACCGATTGAATGTTGGATTGTAAATAACATGCCTGTTCCATCCAAGGTGTCTCGGTCCCCCTTGGTTTGGTCGACATGGGGATGCCACCACCAAGGGATGCCCATGCGTTCGGTGTGCATTGGTGGTCTCGGGGCGGGTACAATTTTGTCTTTTAAAAAGCATTTAGATAGTTACATGGATACGATTGGTATAGAAGTATATGGGCCAAATGCGGGCAATTGGGACTAGATTAGGGGTTTAAAAAAAGGGCGGCATGGACAATTTGGGCAGAAGGGCCTGTTTCCATGCTGTAAACCTCTATGACTCTATGGCTCTATGATTAGCTATGAGGAGAGGTTGGAGAAACTTGGTTTGTTCTCACTGGAAGGAAGGAGGTTGAGGAGCGATCTGATAGAAGTCTACAAGATTATAAGGCACATGAAAACAGTGGATAGTCAGAAGCTTTTTCCAAGGGTGGAAGAGTTAATTACTGGGGGGCATAGGTCTAAGGTGCGAGGTGCAAGATTTGAAGGAGATGTACGAGGCAAGTTCTTTTGCACAGAGAGTGGTAGGTGCCTGGAACTCGCTGCCAGGGAGGTAGTGGAAGCAGATACAATGGCGACTTTTAAGGGGCGTCTTGACAAATACATAAATTGGATGGGAATGGAGGGATATGGTCCCCGGAAGGATAGGGGGCTTTAGTTCAGTCGGGCAGCATGGTCAGTGCAGGCGTGGAGGGACGAAGGGCCTGTTCTTGTGCTGTAATTTTCTTTGTTCTTTGTTCTTTGAGACAACATGATGTAGTTAGATAGGCACTGACAGAAATATCGTCCAAATCTCAGGCTAAATGATAAGAAAGCTTCTCGCTGAATTAAACTCTGAACTATCCGACTTCCAATGAAGTGGAGGCAGTTTTCGTTCGGAAACCAGTAACTGTGAGATTAACAAAGTGGAATGGAGAAAGACTCAGTTTCAGCGGTGACACTGCCGGAGGAATGGAGAACTAGAGTTCATCCAGGAAAGCAGAAAATTTTTTAAAAATGGCACTGAAACCCACAACGCTGGCATTAAGGATCTCATGCTGTACCGACTGATCTAGCCGGACAGTTGCGGTGGCAAAAAACATTCCATATTCCAAATTTCGCCTATACAATAGCATTCATAGCTCGAACGCAAATGATTTGTTCAGCCAATGGAAACAATGATTGATTTTCGCCGGAGTGTGAAGTGAACATTGAGCTGAAATAGTCCCACATGTGTAACTTTCAATTTCCAAAAGCCACCAAACCGATGATTCCGGCTACAATGAAACACACAAGAAAACACACAGCAGACATTCATCGCTGAAAGGAATTGACACTGATCAAATTCTAAACACTTCCATGTCATAAGTCTTAACTCCCAGCTCTCCCTCTCAGATATTTCCAGATCTATCAAATACAATCCATGTGCAACTATATCCAATGGCTCGTTCCATTGATTATGGTCGATTTGCGATGCATAATTGCTCACAATTGGCTGCTTAATTCAATCCTTAGTGAACTGGTCTGGTAAACCAGCGGTCATGTGATTAGTCTATTGTACTAAGTTATGTGCAATCGTAAGCTGTGAGGATACTGAGATATGACAGGTTTGATGAGTGAGCAACAATTTATCAGGGGCCGTAAACTTTAGGTGTCAATCTATTCATTTCATCGTGAATAAAAAGCAGATTGAAGGTGAGAATGTATTCATGTTCAAGGAGAATTGGGCGTGCAAGGAGGGCAGCAAGTCAGTATGGACGTGCAGCATTCAATACGGAAAGTGATTGCCCATTAATATGTAAGGTCACCATAGTCCTAGATGACCATCAAAGGGGAGAGCTGATTGGTGGCGACTTAACATTATTTCACCATACCTGGTCTGAGAGGGTTCTCCTGTGATGAGGGGCTGAGCAAATTGGGCTGCAATGCTCTGGCGCTTAAGGGAATGAGAGGAGATGAAAGCATTGTTGATTGTCGTAAAAACCCGTCTACTTCACTAAATGCTCCGAAACGAAGGAAATTTGCTGTTCTTACCTGGCCTGGCCAACATGGGACTCAAGAGCCAGAGCAATGTGGTTGACTCTCAACTGCTCTCGAGCAAATTGGGATGGAAAATAAATGCTGAACTAGTCAGGGACGCCCATGGGTGAATAGCAACATAAGGACACAGTAGTGGAAGTGTCAAACACTAAAAGCCAGACCAACTGGCTTGGCCAATTGATATTTCAAATATGTTTTTGCCATTTCACTTTTTTCCATTCCAAACCACTCCCAACAGAGACACGGCTCACCTACAATTGCCACGTTTTGGTTGATTGTTGCTGGATTATGCTTTTCAGTCATACAATTTCGGATTCCTTGTGTGCTCTTTGTGTCTCAGTACCTATGGCGCAATTAGTCAGCAAGTTTGGCAGCTAAAGGACAATGGTTCAACGAGTCAGCGATGGAACCTTTAGAATTCTCCCCATTAACATTCATTCACACAGCTCCAGAAAGTTTATTTATTTGTGTCCTTAGTAGGCTTACATTAACAATGTAATGAAGTCACTGTGAAAACCTCCCAGTCGCCACACTCCGGCGCCTGTTCAGGTACACTGAGGGAGAATTTAACATGGCCAAATACACCTAACCAGCTCATCTTTCGGACTGTGGTAGAAAACCAGAGCACCCAAAAGAAATCCCCACAGACACGGGGAGTATGTGCACACTCACCCAAGGCTGGAATTCAACCCGTGCCCCTGCCACTGTAAGGCAGCAGTGCTAACCACAATGCCACTGTACTGCCCGGGGTGTCATTGCGAACTCGAACAATAATAGAAATATCTCTCAAACATTCTTGGCTCTGTTGTTATCCAGTGTTTATCTCATGTTTATTTGATGAATATTTACTTCAAACATATGTTACGTCATAATATATTTATTAAAATAATATATTAAGCTTTACAGTTAGATTTGAAACTTTAAATCTTGGCTGATCTTGGATTTGAATTCAATTTTCCCGCCCACTCCCCTCATTCCCAAGATAAATCAGCAACCTCCCTTTATCCGATACTGAAATGTGATCAGTGACGGAGCATCTACAACTCTCTGGGTTAGAGAATTCCAAGATTCACAATCTCATTGAGTGAAGTAATTTCTCCTCATTTCAGTCCTAAATGATCAGTAATTTATCCCGAAGGGGGTGCCCCTCTGTTTTAGGTTCCCCGCCCAGCGGAAACAATCTCTCACTGTTCACCCTCTCAACCCCTAGCGATATTTTGTATATTTGAATGAGAATGCTTCTCATTCCCCGAAATGCCAAGGAACATGTATCGGTCATATTTGACCAGAGGCTGAACTGGGCGAACGTATAAATATGCTGGCTACAAGAGCAGGTCAGGGGCTAGGATTCCTGTGGCCAGTAACTCACACCCTGGCTCCACTTGCAAATGGCTATCTGCCAACTACAAGTCATAAGTCAGGCATGTGATGAAATACACTGCACTTGCGTGGATGGGTGCACTTCCAACAACAGTCAAGAAGTTATGACAGCATCCCGGACAAACAGCCCACTTTATTGGCAACCCATCCACTAACATTTCCTCCCTCAACAACCGAAAAAGTTTGGCAGCCGTACATACCATCGACAAGATACATCGCAGCAACTCACCAAGGCTCCTTAGGCAGCACCTTCTAAGCACATGACCACACCTACATAGATGGACAAGGGCAGAAGGCTCGGGGAACGGCACCAGAAGGGTGATTCTCTCTAAATTCCTCGCCATTCTGACTCGGAAATATATCGCCATCCCTCCATTGTCAATGGGATAAATCCTGAAACTGCCTCACGAATAGCATTATGGGTGTACCTACACCTCAGGGATGCAGTGACTCAAAAGGCCGCTCACTTCTCGTCTTCTCAATGGCAACTATGAGTGGACAACAAATGCTGGTGTAGAGAATGGCACTCACATCCAGTGAAGTATACTTTAAAAATCGGCTTCCCGCCTTAGGACAACCCCTTGCCCCAGGGATAATGTTGCATTAGCTTTGCTGTAGCATCTCCATTGCAAATGTGTCATTTCTTAAATTGGGGGATCAAAACGAGTCTCAATATTCCAGACGAGGTCTCAACAAAACTCATTCAAGCAGGGCTTCGTTGATTTTGTTCTCCAATCCTCTTGCAATAAAGTCCATAAGCCATTCACTTTCCTAATTGTTGGTTGCACATGGATACTATCTTCCTGCGTTCCTTGTACAGGCACAACCAGTGTTATTCGGGCAAACATTTGTACGTTCTCATTTTAGAAAACTTTCTCACCTGCACGTTTTGCCCCTGCAGCCAGACAAATAGCTTGGCACTTCCCTATATTATACTTCCTCTGCCATCGTGTCATCTACTCATCTAACCTGTCAATTTTCCTTTACAGTCTCTCTGTTCCCTTCCCACAACGTATTTTCCAACCAACTTGGTTATCAACTAAACTTTAATTAAATTCCTCAGCAAGAATCGAAATTGTGAGCTCTGCTGTACAAGAACAAGGCTCTAACACTAGGGTAAAGGGTCTGCGCTTGGACAACAAGGTGAACATAATCACTGGATTTAGGAACCGGATAAAGACCCAGGAGGGTGAAATTTTATAGACTTAGAAATATTTGGGATGGAGAGCTGGGGGGTGAGAAGATGCGATATCAAAGCGGCAGAATTTGACGTGTTTCAGTCCCTTTCAGTGATGAATATCTGCTGTGTGTTACCTTGGGCGTCTCACAGGAACCACGGTGATGAGTTCGGTGAGATTTGGAACTTGAAAGTTACATTTGAGCAGCTTGTAAACTATTTTACCTCACTGTCAAATTCATGTTCCAGCTCACAGCAATCGGTGTTTTCATTGGCTGAAAAAGTTATTTGTGTTCTAGCGGAACATATCATGATGCAGCAGAAATTTATCTCTGTGGAAGTGGTCTGGCATGAAGAAAGAAATCCCCAAAGGATGAGGAAAATGTAAAATCAGATGCAGACCGAGTTTTGGTTTCTTGTTCTCTCTGAGCGGTTTCTCCTCTTCCCTATTAGAAAGATAGACAAAAGCTTTAAGCGTAATACTACATTCAGTTAACATTCATCGGCTGACATGAATTATAGAACTCCCCTCATACTTAGATAAATGAGAATTCACAAAGTTCCTACTCAGTTTTGAACTGGGTACCTTTTAACATGTAAATCAAACGTAATAGCCACCACACTGCAGAAAGGATCGTTAAGGAATGTGTAGAATGTCAACCGGCGCAACCTGACTTTGTGCTTGGACAAATTGACTGAAAAAGTTAACAGTGGGGCAGAGAATTTGATCTAAAACTAGAATCGTGAAATAACACAGCTCATTAACAGAACATTCAACACTTCACACGTGTGTCAACTTCATTTCTGCATTTAGTCCCAATTATTTCAAATCTGTCCATTTCCTGTTCTGACAAACAGCAATCGCTGTTTTCATTGGCTGAAGAAGTCACTTCTGTTCTATCTAAACATGCTATTTTGCACGTAGAAACGTAGAAAACAGCCGGACAGTCTCCATGGTGCCTTCGTGATGAGGATTTGGCCCTCTTATCGCCTCGGCCTGGGTTGGATTCCCAGTCAGGAAATGGAGATTTTTTTATTGCTCTCAAACACGCTGTGAAAATGAACCTGAATTCCTGTTTGATGCAAGGAGCGTCACGGGCAAGACGGACGAGCTTAGAGCCTTAATGCTTGCACGGAACTTGGATGTGGTTGCAGTGACGGAGACTTGGTTAAAAGAAGGACAGGACTGGCAGCTGAATATTCCGGGGTATAAGTGTTTTAGGCGAGACAGAGGAGGGGCGAGGAGAGATGGGGGAGTAGCAATGCTGGTTAGGGAGCATATTACAGCGGTACAGAGGGTGAACAATATGGAAGGGTCAGGTAACGAGTCATTGTGGATGGAGCTCAGAAACAGGAAGGGTGCAGTCACTATGCTGGGGGTATACTACAGGCCTCCCAACAGCCCAGGGGAAGTTGAGGAACGGATATCATAGAATCATAGAAATCCTGCAGTACAGAAAGAGGCCATTCAGCCATCGAGTCTGCACCGACCACAATCCCACCCAGGCCCTACCCCCATATCCCTACATCTTTTACCCACTAATCCCTCTAACCTACACATCTCAGGACACGAAGGGGCAATTTAAGCATGGCCAATCAACCTAACCCGCACATCTTTGGACTGTGGGAGGAAACTGGAGCACCCGGAGGAAACGCACGCAGACACGAGGAGAATGTGCAAACTCCAGACAGTGACCCAAGCCGGGAATCGAACCCAGGTCCCTGGAGCTGTAAAGCAGCAGTGCTAACCACTGTGCTACCGTGCCACCCAAGGAGATATGTAAGGAGATTCTGGACAGGTGCAGAAAAAATAGGGTTGGTTTAGTGGGAGACTTTAATTTCCCTCACATAGACTGGAAATCGCTTAGGGCTGGGGGCCTGGACGGGGAAGAATTTATAAAATGCGTACAGGAAGGTTCTTTGGAACAATATGTTGACAATTAGAGAGGGGGCTATACTGGACCTAGTGCTGGAGAATGAGCCCGGTCAGGTCATCAAAGTTGCAGTAGGGGACCATGTGGCAAATAGTGACCACAATTCTGTAAACCTTAGGATAGTAATGGAAAAAGATGAGTGTTGTCCTATGGGTAAGGTACTGAATTGGGGGAAGGCTAACTACAGCCAGATTAGGCAGGATTTGGTGGCTGTTGATTGGGAGAGGCTGTTCGAGGGTAAATCCACATCTGGCATGTGGGAGTCTTTTAAGGAGCAGTTGATAGGAATGCAGGACAGGCATGTGCCTGTAAAGAGGAAGGATAGGAAAGGTAGGATTCAAGAGCCGTAGATAACCAGTGAAATTGTGGGTCTAATCAAAAAGAAAAAAGAGGCATACATGAGGTCCAGGCAGCTAAAAACAGATGGAGCACTGGAGAAATACAGAGAAAGTAGAAAATAACTCAAACAGGGAGTTAGAAGGGCAAAAAGGGGTCACGAAATGTCCTTGGCAGACAGGATTAAGGAGAATCCTAAGACATTTTATACATACGTTAGGAACAAGAGGGTTGTTAGGGAAAGAATCGGACCTCTCAGGGACAAAGGAGGGGAATTATGCTCAGAACCAAAGGAAGTAGGTGAGATCCTAAATGAATACTTTGCATCAGTATTCACAAAGGAGAGGGACATGTTGACTGGTATTCTCTCAGACCCGTTAGAAAAAATCTCAATTACAAGGGAGGAAGTGTTAGGTTTTTTAGGAAACATTAAGACAGACAAATCCCCAGGGCCAGATGGCATCTATCCTAGACTCCTCAGGGAGGCGAGAGATGCAATTGCATCTAACAGAAATCTTTGTCTCTTTACTGGACACAGGTGAGGTCCCAGAGGATTGGAGGATAGCAAATGTGGTCCCATTATTTAAGAAGGGTAGCAAGGATAACTCGGGTAATTATAGGCCGGTGAGCTTGACATCCATGGTAGGGAAGACGTATTTTACACAGAGGGTGGTGGGGGGCCTGGACTGCACTGCCAAGCAACGTGATTGAGGCGGACACGCTGGGATCGTTTAAGACTTATCTAGATAGCCACATGAACAGACTGGGAATAGAGGGATACAAAAAATGGTCCAGTGGCCACATGAGCGGCGCAGGCTTGGAGGGCCGAAGGGCCTGTTCCTGTGCTGTATTGTTCTTTGTTCTTTGAAAATAAGAAACAGCTTCGTCAAAATCATGGACTGAGATTGGTAGTTTTGCTTCAGAGCACGTGCTCGAGAATTCCACAGGTTCACCACCCTCTGAATAAAGACATTTCTCCGTATAGCATTCTGAAATAGAGACCCCGTATCCTAGGACTATGAACACTTGTTCCAGAACCCTCCCACCAGCCAGAGCAAACCACATCCCTGTATCTAGTCTCTCAAGCCATGTCAGAATTGTATACATTCAATGCGATCCCGTCTCATCGTTCCACACTCCATTTCGGAGATTTATAATGAGAATAGCTCCCTCAGTGAATGCATTTCAGGCTGGTCCACCCGGGAATGAAGGAGAGTGGGTGGGAAAATGGAATTGAGACAAATAATCAGCCACGAGTTAAAGTTTCGAGTTCAGTTATTAAGTTTAATAGTATTTGAAATATATAATTAATACATTTAATATGTTTGAGATAAATATTCAATAAATTAATAATGTCGATAGCACCGGTTTGACAGTAGAGCTGGAAATATTTGAGAGGTATTTTTATTGTTGCCCAAGGACTCAATGACAAACAAAAACTGTGTGACAATAAATGCAGATGGAGAAAATCAGTGAAAGTCCCTTCCTTGTATGGTTTACGGGTTGGTTAACAGCCGAACGTGCTGACCAATTGCGCCACAGAGACCGAGGCAACAGAACCCCACACCGACATCCTAAACGAGGGTGTCAACGAGTTCTCTGAAAATTCGACCCCAATTTGCACTCCCAAGCAAGGTGATTGAGGCGGACACGCTGGGGTCGTTTAAGACTTATCGAGATAGCCACATGAACAGACTGGGAATAGAGGGACACAAACGAATGGTCTAGTTGGGCACATGAGCGGCGCAGGCTTGGAGGGCCGAAGGGCCTGTTTCTATGCTGTATTGTTCTTTGTTCTTTGTTCAATTCTATTTCCACAAAACCTGGTCCAGAAATAACTCACGATGACATCGTTTATAATTCTAAATACGTCGTTTTCACTATTTTACCTCCACAGGGTTGCTGTGGTGTAATGGTTAAACCCTTCTCCTGAGATGGGAAAAGGACCGTTTGATAGAGCAAATAGGGACAAACTGTTTCCACTGACTGGGGTCAGTAACTAGAGGACTGGGAATGAAAATCATTAAAGAAGGATAGACTTACATTTACATAGAACGTCTACTGACCAGCGGACGTCACGAAACGCTTTCCAGCAACTTAAGATAATTGAAAATAAAATCCAATTAATCACAAAAGGGGCAGCCGGATCTGACATGAAAGCCTTGTGTGCTGTCATATGCTCTACCACTGTGCTTTACCCCCTTGCCATCGAACTTCCATACTTGTCGTCCTTCAGGCGTCTGTTACGCTCGGTGTCTCTGTGTTTGCTCCAATGTGCGTCGCTATGGTTATGTACCCTGAGGGTTTGAACACATTTATACCATCACAAACTCTGTTCACTTATTTTCTAAAACTTCATGGGTAAGTAGTACAGAAAATAACAAAAGGTTTAAAGTTGCAAGTGGAAATTAACCCTTTCTGTTTCTTTTTGATTGGAGACTACTTATTGACACAGTTCCCATATATTTCATAGTGGAAGATGGTTCAAGATTTCACTGGGTAACATGTAAACAGACAGTGGATTCGCTCGGTGTGATTGTGGGTCGCAGTTCTATATCTGCAATCATAGCATCAATTTCTATCAGTTACTGTGAAACCAATATTTCTAATAGGTTAGATGTTTGATCTAATTTACTTCATTTTTTGTTTCATTTTACTTGAAATTAATATTGATACATCTATTTGGGTGGGAAAAACAGAGGGACTGGAAAAGTATGGACAATATTTCCTTGTAGAAAAAGGATAGGAATCAAAATTATGTCGGGAATGTAAGTAGAAGCAGGAACATTCTACCTGGCCCTCGCGGGTTACATATCTCCGACATGCTGCTTCGTCATGAAATTCGCTAACATGCTTTCAGCAGAAATTATCTAATGGGTGGGATTCATTCCTTCCGCCGCTAGTGTTGATTTCTCTGTCTCGATGTTGTGCAACTTCTTGTAACCTCACATTCGACTTGGAACCTAAGCTGTGTTTGTACATTCACATTTGCTGCCAGGCATGCTGAGAATTTCCAGCACTTTCTCTTTTTATTATAACATGAATTAGCACAGTGGTTAGCACTGCTGCTTCACAGCTCCAGGGTCCCGGGTTCGATTCCCGGCTTGGGTCACTGCCTGTGTGGAGTTTGCACATTCTCCTCGTGTCTGCGTGGGTTTCCTCCGGGTGCTCCGGTTTCCTCCCACAGTCCAAAGATGTGCAGGTTAGGTTGATTGGCCAGGTTAAAAATTGCCCCTTAGAGTCCTGGGATGCGTAGGTTAGAGGGATTAGTGGGTAAATATGTGGGGGTTGGGCCTGGGTGGGATTGTGGTCGGTGCAGACTCGATGGGCCGAATGGCCTCCTTCTGCACTGTAGGGTTTCTATGATTTCTATGATTTCTACTGGCTTTATCATACACATGAATACAAGAAATAGGAGCAGGAATAAGCCGCTCGGCCCATCGAGCCTGTTCCGCCATTTAATACCATTATGGCTGATCTTGGGCTTCAATTCGAATTTCCCGCCGCTCCCCATATCCCTTTTCCCCCCAAAGAGACCAGAAATCTGTTTATCCCAGCCTGAAATGTGTTCAATGATGGAACATCCACAACCCTGTGGAATGGAAAATTTCATAAACACAACACATTGAGTGGCGTAATTTCTACCCATCTCAGACATTATTGACCCGGCCCTTATCCTAAGATTGTGTCTACCCTATAAACCTCTTTCAGTATTTTGAAGCTTTCAATGAGATCGCCTCTCATTCTTCTAAACTTCAGGAAACTTCAGTCCGAATTGCTCAGCCGTCATCATAGAACAACTCCAGCCTTCCAGGAACAAATCTAGTGAAGCTTCTATGTACCGAATCCAGTGCAAGTATATAATTTCTTGTATGTGGAATTCAAAACTGCACTCAGTATTCCAGATGTGGTCTCAAAAAGACAGGCGCAAGATTTTTTTGTACTGCAATCTTCTTGCAATAAATGCCAAAACACGATTTGTCTTCCTAATTATTTTTTGCACCTGCATGGTAAATTTCTGTGTTCCTTGTACACATCCAAGTCTCTTTTCAAGATTCATATTTTTTCACCTTTTTATAAATGTCCTTTGCTTTTTTTTCCCGAACAAGAAAATAGCTTCTCACTCTTCATTATTATACTCGACCTGTCACCTTAACATCCTAATTGTGGACATCAGCTAAGTTTTAGCAGTGAAAAGTGACAATTCTTCAGTGAGAATTAAATTGGCAACCTGTGGTTTACAGGCAAATGCCTAACCACCGTGTTATGGAACCAACAGACTCGCGGACCTCACAGTCAGCCGATCATAATGAATGCGACAAGGAACAGGCTGGATTTTCAGGTGAGTGATATTTGATGGATGTAGAAATCATATAATCCTTGCAGTGCCGAAGAGGCCATTCAGCCCACTGAGTATGCACGCTCTGGCGGACAGAGAATCTTATCCATGCTCTCTCCCCCTCCCTTTCCCATAACCCCACACATTTCGCATGGTCAATCCAACTAACCTGCACATCTTTGGACTGTGGGAACAAACCGCAGTGACCCATGCAGACACGGAAAGAAAGTGTAAAATCCGCAGAGACAGTCACCCAAGACCAGAATTGAACCCGGCCCCTGGAGTATGCATATTCTCCCTGTGTCTGCGTGGGTTTTCTCGGTGGCTGCGCTTTCCTCCCACAGTCTAAAGATGTGCAGGTTAGTTGGATTGACCATGTTGAATTGACCATGTTGAATTGCCCCTTTGTGTCCCAAGATCTGTAGGTTAGGCGTTTAGTGGGGTAGCTGCGTGGGGTTAGGAGGATAGGGTGGGGGAGAAAGCCTGGGTAAGACACTCTGTTATAGAGTCAGTGCAGTTTAGGACTACCTAATTCTGCACTATACAGATTCCGTGATTCCATACATCAACCGGTTCCCCTCTATCCGTGGCACATGCTACTTCCTCAAAGTACTCCGCAAAATTATGTAGATTCTGCCTGAATATCTTGAATTTGTCTATGTGCCCTCCTATACCTTCTCTGAATGCTTTTAACATTTTTCTAAAGGCAGATGTTGAGCTAACAGGCTCATTGAGGCCAGGTCGAAAGTAACAATGAATCTGTTAAACTGCTTCAATAAACCCATTTATTTCTGGTACAGACTGCAAGAAATGTTAATATGTCTGCGCAGTGGCAGTCAGCACTTTCATCACATTTTTTTTGTGTGTCATGGAATTCTACCACTTCTCATGCTGTGGACTCCATTTTAAGAGTTTTCTTAAAACGATTCTAAGTACATGAAAATCTGCTGCAACCGTTCCCAAATTTAAAATGGTTTCATCCCTTTCACACAAGAAGAAATGTAAATGAGGAGCAAGCTTCCACAAGTTGTATCAGCAAAGGTTTCCGCATTGAAGTTCAAGTAACGCTTCTCTCACTCGGGTATTGTGTGCATGCTGTTCGGAGATTTCAACAAGCGGGATATCATCTACCTGTGTTTTCCTGAGCCTGTGCTCGATGTATTGGGAGGTTTGACCCGAGTTGGAGTATTTTGTGTCCCAGGGATGGGCGACAACCCGCTGATTGAAGCTGCAAGTCGCCGCTTTCTGCTGGCAGCGGGTGGCTGGAGAGTGCGGGGTAAAATCCTACTGATTTGATTTTGAATTGACTTATTATTGTCACATGTATTAGTATACAGTGAAAATTATTGCTTCTCGCGCTATACAAATAAAGCATACCGTTCATAGAGAAGGAAAGGAGAGGGTGCAGAATGTAGTGTTACAGTCATAGCTAGGGTGTAGAGAAAGATCAAGTTTACGCGAGATCCGTCCGTTCAAAAGTCTGATGATAGCAGGAAAGAAGCTGTTCTTGAGTCGGATATTGAGTAATTCATGTTATAATAAAAACAGAAAGTGCTGGAATTTCTCAGCAGGTCTGGCAGCAAATGTGAAGAGAGAAACAGAGTTACGGTTCCGATTCCAATGTGATTATTTTCAAACCAGTGCCTGGTTGTCAGTTACAACAATTTGCACAACTTCGAGACAGGGAATTAAACACATCTTACTGATGCCCCCAGACACTGATTACAGGAATGTGCACAGTGGCAATTATCCACAGTCACTCCTTCCAACGTTAAGATTTTAAATTGTTCACATTGTCATACTGGCTTCTCGTGGACGAAAGCAGAGCGGTGATAAACTGATGTTCTTCAGCAGATTTACCACAGGAAGGTTTATAACAGGTTGATGCTCACACTGCTCTTTAAATGTGATGAGCTGCAGTGAAATTTAATAGAGTCGAATGCATTGTTATTCATTTTGACAGGAGGAACCAGCAAGGGCAATATAAATTGCCAGGGTTATCAAATGGACTGATTTTGCTCTTCCTGATTTTTCAAACGGGTACAGTTATTAGTCTTATTTTCGATCGGGAAGGAATTCCAGCTCTAAGTTCACGTACATGTCATTCCTCAACCGGATTCGAGCCCGTGCCACAGTGATGAAAGCGCCGAATTGTAACCACTAGACCACCAGAGAAGCTACCAACACGCCCTATAACCTAACGTATCCATGTAAACGTAACGCTTGGTTTTCATTTCAGTTTTTTTTATACCATGGACATGTCTGCCCGACAAGTACTTATTGATAGAAGCAAATTACTGCAGGTGTTGGAATGGGTCACTCTCTGTGTGGAGTTTGCACATTCTCCCTGAATCTGCGTGCGTTTCCTCAAGGTGCCCCGGTTTTCTCCCACAGTCCAAATATGTGCGAGTTAGGTGGATTGGCCATCCTAAATTACCCCTGAGTGTCAGGGGGACTAGCTAGGGTAAATGCATGGAGTTATGTGCGTAGGGACTGGGTGGGATTGTGGTCGGTCCAGACTTGATGGGTCGAATGGCCTCCTTCTCCTCTGCAGGATTCTACGTTGTTATGAGAAAAGAAAGGACACAAGGCGGGACTGAGATTTCTGTGTTCTGCCAGGAAATAACTGATATTTGTTTTCACGGTTTGGAGGAGAACAATAAATCTTCATTCCCTGACCTGCAATCAAAACAGCAGTGAAAGTAGTCGGGTATTGGCAGACATCTTCAAACTCTCTTTACAGCAATCTGAGGTCTTTTATCTGATTCAAGAAGACGACCATCACATGTATTTCGTTGTCAATGTCAGCATTTGTTGGCCATTCCTATTTCTCCAGAACTGCATATTTTGCTGTTATTTCAGAGGGCAGTTAAAAGTCAATAACATTGTTGTGGGTTTGGAGTCCCATGGAGGCCAGACTCGGGAAGGATGGCAGATTTCCTTCCACAAAAGGTCCAGATGACCTTTCATGACAATCAGGAAAAAGCTTAATTACTGAGACTAGCTTTGACTTCAGTTTCAATTTTAGGCTGTGGTGGGATTCGGACCTCTGGGTTCATACAGATTTTTCCACTGTGTCACCATCTTCCCAGAACAATGTAAATCCTCCACGTGGATTCAAAACGGATAATTTCAAATTGAAACAAACATTCTGACCAGTGCACTGTGGAAATCAGTGTCAGACACCCTGGATAGAGGGAAATTTACTAGCCATCTCTTGCTCTCATTCAAATGCAAAAAAGGTGTGATGAATTCTCAGCGGGTGAGACCCAGACCCGCTGTAGCGGGAGAAGCAGTGAACGGTTCAGATCACTAACCTTTCATGATAACTAGAAAAAAGTTAGAGATGGTTTTAATAAAGGTTACAGACAGAGAAACGGGGAATCGTGCGAAAGGAAGAGAAGGTTTGTGATCATGTGGAAGACAGGACATATTAAATTACAATGGGGATGGGGGCGAAAGGGCAAAGTGGTGGGAATTGGAGTAGTTAAGGAACTAAAGGTGAGTCATTCCCACCCAGGCTCCAGCCCATAATCTACTTATTTACCCGACTCACCCCCTGACACTAAAGGGCAAGTTAGCGTGGCCAACCAATCTAAACCGCACATCTTTGAAGTGCGGGAAGAAACCAGTGCAGACACACGGAAAATGGGTAAACTCCACAAACCCAAACCGGGAATCGAACATCGGCCCCTGGCGTTGAAAGCAACAGTGCTAACCACTATGCCACTCCGTCTCCCCCCAACGAGGCAGTCACACTTCCTGAGATTTTCCAACGTTTTCTGTTTTTGTTTCGGATTCCAGCATCCACAATATTTTGTTTCTATCTTATTGAAAGCTCTCAATCCTTCTCCACAGTTTCCTTTCACAAAAGGTTTCGTTGAACAAACTCATAAATCACACAGTAAAAATCTGATCATTTTTAAGCAATGAAATGGGAATGTTTATCCCAATAAGGGGTCATTCGATCTATCTTGTCCTTCAGGGATGAGGAATCCAGTCTAACCCCACAGTCTAATGATTTCTCTGAACCCCTGTGGGTTACAGGACCTCAACTATTTTTCCCAACTGTTCTCTTTTTAATCCAATGGAGGTTTCTGCCTCAACATAGCTCAGATCCCAATGGGTGAAGTAAATTACTCCACAACTTCCCTCTAATCCTGCCATTGATTCTGATACATTGAATAGTTTGTTTTACTGGGACTCTGTTGGTAACAGTTTTTATGTTGGAAGGTTATGAGGTCAAATCGCATTACTAAGATTGAGCACAATAATCGAGGTTAACACTCCCGCAGAGTACTGAGAAAGTGCAGCACTGGCAGATGTACTGTCCTTTGTTTGAGATTTTAAATTGAAGTCCCCTCTGCGCTGTCAGGTGGATATATTAGCTCCCATAAAGCAATATGTGTTCACCTGCACCGAAAAACATATGGTTCCTACTCCCAGTGTAGTAGAGGGCAGTTTTCACTGACAGCTTCAATTGATTAATAAACAGAGTGAATCGAGTTGTGCACAAACACATGGCAGTTCCGATGAAAAGTCATAGATTAGAAATGTAAACAATGTTTCACTCTTCGCAAATGCAGTCAGACTGGCTGAAAATTCCCGGATTTCCTGTTGTTTTTATTGCAGAAATCAAGCATTTGCAGCATGTTATTTTTGTTTAACTGGTGAGTTCTCAGAATGTGGAACTTATTGCAAAGAAAGCTCTGAGATCCCCCTCTGAGCTGAAAACTGATGGGTAAAATCAAAGCCTGAGCAAAATCATCACTAGCTGACGGTGAAAAAGGATTCACTCTGTCATCGCATTTACTGATACAATAGCAGAGTCACACTGGAGAGACTATTCAAATATATTACGGCTTTTTAGGGATTCACACCCCGGCCGAGTGTGACCCGGGACCCGGGATTTCATAGAATCTTACAGCGCACAAGAGGCTCTTCAGCCCATCGAGTCCGCACCAACGCATTAGAAACACACGAACTCCCACCTAATTCCATCTCCCAGCACTTGGCCAACAGCTCTGATTGTTATGACGTGCCAAGTGCTCATCCAGGTACTTTTTAAAGAATGTGAGGCAACCCTCTTCTACCGCCCTCCCAGGCAGCGCATTCCAGGCCGTTACCGACCTCTGGATACGAAAGGATCCCGCTAAACCTCTGCCCCTCACCTTAAACCTATGTCCCCTCGTGATGGACCCTTCAACAAAGAAGAAGAGCTACTCCTCATCCACTCCGACCATGTCCCTCCTAGCAATAGGGGCCATAGCGAGAGTAGACAGGAACAAATTTTTCCCCTGATGGAGCGATCAATGACAAGATTTAAGGTAAGTAGCAGGAGGCTTAGAGGGGATGTGAGAATAAACCTTTTCACAGAGCGGCTGGTTGGAGTCTGCAACTCATTGCCTGAAAGTGTGGTGGGGGCAGGGATCTTCGTAATAGTGAAGAAGTATTCAGGTGTGTACTTGCGATGTCAAGGCACGCAAGGCTATGGGCCAATGCTGACAAATAGGATTTGAATAAAGAGGTGGTTGTTTGACCGGTGCAGACGCGATGGGCCGAAGTGCCGTTTCTCTGTGTCTCTATGACTGGGCACTTGCCCCTTTGAAACAGGACTATTTGTGCTGATATCTCCTGATACGACTTGGGATGAAATGATTTGCTGTAGATTTGAAATGCAGTGCCATGTTAGTTTTTCGCATATCAATAGTGGTGCATAAAGACACTTGCTGTTGCTGCCACATTGAACGAAAGAGGTCAAATGCTTTGAGTTACCATTTGCAGCTGGTTGCTATGTTTTGTGTTCTGTGATGTATTGGTGAATACTTTGGACTCTGAATCCAGCGCTCCGAGTCCAAATCTCAGTGGAACCTTGCTTTTCTTTGCTAAAGCTAATGAATTATTTGCTGAAGGGCAATTTATTTTCAAATCTCAGAAAGTGAAATTTTAAACACTGAGGAAATTTCAGCAAATTTCACTGCAATCATATTTTGATTAGATTTATTATTGTCCCATGGATTGGTATACAATGAAAAGTGTTGTTTCTTGTGCACTATACAGGCAAAGCATACTGTTCATTGAGAAGAAAAGGAGAGTGCAGAATGTTGTGTTACAATCATAGCTAGGATGTAGAGAAAGATCAACTTAATGTGAGGTAGGCCCATTCAAAAGTCTAATGGCAGCAGGGGAGAAGCTGTTTTTGAGTTGGTTGGTAAGTGGCCTGAGACTTTTGCATATCTTTCCCGACGGAAGAAGGTGGAAGGGAGTACGTCCGGGATGCGTGGGGTCCTTAATTAAGCCGGCTACTTTTCCGAGGCAGCGGAAATGTAGTCAATGTCAATGGGAGGGAGGCTGGCTTGAGTAATGGACTGCGCTTCATTCACGACCCTTTGTAATTGCTTGCGGTCTTGGATAGAGCAGGAGCCATACCAACATGTGATGCATCCAAACAGAATGTTTTCTATGGAACATCTGTAAAAGTTTTTCGAGCCGTAGTGGACAAACCAAATTTCTTTAGCCTTCTGAGAAAGTAGAGGCGTTGGTGGGCTTTCTTAACTATAGTGTCGGCATGGAGGTCCAGGACAGGTTGTTGATTATCTGGATACCTAAAAACCTGAAGCTCTCGATAACTCCTACTTCGTCCCCATTGATATAGACAGGTCCATGTCATCCACTAGAAGTCGATGACTATCTCCTTTTGTTGACATTGAGGGAGAGATTATTATCGTCGCATCAGTCTGCCAAATTCTCTATCTCTTTCCTGTACTCCGTCTCGTCATTGTTTGAAATCCAACCAACTAAGACAGTGTCATCAGCAAATTTGAAAACCGTGTTGGATGGTAATTTGTCCACACAGTAGTAGGTGTATAAGGACTGTATCACATTGCAGACGATGCAGCGAATGTCTCTCATGGCGCCATTGCATCAGCCCCAGGGGACGATTGATGAAGAAAACAAAGCGCTCAGAGACAGGGAAGCCGCAGAGCAAAGGGGGCTCACCTGCAGTGTGATTCACTCACTTGTCTGTCCCAATTTCAACATGAGGTGGTTCGACCACAATCGCCGTTCCACCGAGATTCAAACTCGGACTGTTGGATTCAAAGTCCAGTGTACTAAACGTTGCACCATGCAACAGACAGTGTTCTGCCATAAGGTGCAGGGCATTTCTCCCAAAACACACATACATGCTCAATAATTGCCACATCCGTAGTCCGGGTTCGAATCCCGGTCAGGGAATGAATCTTCATTGCTCTCGTGCAGCACATGAGTTAAGAGGAGCTGGAATTACTTCCCGATCGGCCAGTGCCGGATTTAGGCATAAGCTAAACAAGCTTCAGCTTAGGGCCTCACAATCCTCACAAAATTTCAGAATTTTTTTTGAGGTGTTTTAAAATTACACGTGGCTTTTTATGTGTTCTGTAGTTATACTCTATTATAATCTATGAGAGAGATCAAGCCAGCCAAATGATAAATATGTAATCAGTAAATGCATTCATTTGAAAATAATTTGTATTTTTCACTTTAAATACCTTGCTATTAAATAATTAAAAGGCATAATTATGTTTTCAATTTTTTTGTGCCAACCCAAGGTCCTGTTTTGGTACGCACCTTTGTGAGACCTTTGGTGTAACTTTTTAACAAGGGGCCCCCAAGCTTTATATAGCTTAGGGCCTCACCAAGTCTAAATCCGGCACTGCCGATCGCAACCAAGAGCGATCCTTGTGCCAGTTTGAACAGCAGGGAGAAAAATGTGGCTCATTCCATAATCCCGTCAATTATCCACAGGAATTCATATTTACATTGCCCTTGTTGGTTCTTTCTGTCAAAATAAGTAAGCTACCTTCTGCCGCATTAAATTTCACTGTAGCTCACCACATTCAAAGAGCAATTTTAGCTCTTACCTGTTATAAACCTTCTTGTGGTCAATTTGCTAAACAACATCAGTTTATCACAGTTCTGCTTTCGTCCACTGGAAGCCAGAGTGAAAATATGAACAATTTCAAATCTTAACAGCGTGCACAAGACTGGAAGGAGAGTGTGACTGTGAATAACTGGCACTGTGCACAATCCTGTAATCAGTATTTGGGAAATCAGGAAGATGAGATCCTGGTGGTCTAGTGGTTCGGATTTGGCGCTTTCCGGGTCACAGCCCGGCTTCAATATATTAATATTTGATCATACTTTAAATAAACCTAAATTACTTCCTGATCGAAACAGCTCCGTCAGAATCAGTGGAGTGAGAATTGTAGTTTTCCGTCCGAGTTGGAAATGTCACATGGACAACAGATGGAAAGCCCGCACCTTCCTCGAGACAGGATAAGAATCGTCAATATGTTGACTGGAAGGAAGAGAGGCACAAATAACTCATTTCGGACTCAGAATATGAGCAGCGGTCTGTCAGGATTCTGGGGAACAGCAGCAGCATTTTCACTGACTCAAAATAGAATGACTTCACCTGCTCTGCTTGAGACAGGATTTACAGTCGGAAAGCACCGCACTGATGTGGCATGAAACCACATTCACCAATAGATCAAATCTCCAATTCCCTGCCTTCTCCAGATTCATATTTTGGGACATACAATGATGTCCATAAGCTTGGACTAAAGGTTTCTGGTCCGAGTGACAGCAGTGGCTGTGCTGCAGACTGTGCATTTGTAGATGTTGGATAAATTGAATTGCAATTAGCTGTGAAAGACAAAAACTGGAAATTATTGTGTTTTCCCTTGAAAAGTGCAAGTCGAAAAACTTTGACAGATCGTTTATTTTTGAAAAATACTCAGCACTTGCCATATGCTACTCACTGCAAAATGTATTTCCTTATTATTTTTGCCCAGACATCTGAATTCCGTAAGCACAATGCAGAGCGGGAAAAGATGAAGTGTGTTGGAGATTGCTCCATATTTCAAAGCGTATTGATGATCGATTTGGCACTGCTAATCTTCACAGGTCTGCATCAGAAAATATATGCAGCAGCATTGGAAAGCCTCTTTTCATACAATTTCCAGATCCAAACTGCAATTCAGTGTGAAAAGCAAGCTACAGCACACATGAATGGGAACTGAAGGTGAAATAACTTTTGTCTACTGATCTCTGAATTTGATCAATTCCAAAACAAAAGAAAAGTATCACAGCTTCTGTAAACTGTTAATGCTTCTGGGAGCAGTGGATCTGCTGGTGATCAAATGTTACCCGAAATCTCCTCAGTGCACTAGCAGGTACACACCAAGTGGAATCAATTGGGTCTCCAGGAGAATGACAATAAAAACAGCGAAATATGACTCAAACTTGACACCAACGGCAGCAAGGAGCAGGTAGTAAATCCTTTGGCTATCGTAAAGTAGTCATGATGTGGAGATGCCGGCGTTGGACTGGGGTAAACACAGTAAGAAGTTTAGCAACACCAGGTTAAAGCCCAACAGGTTTATTTGGTGTGGAGATGCCGGCGTGCAGACGCTGTACCATGCAGATGCTGCAACAGTGGATGAATGAACACCACTCGACAATCACCAGGCAAGACTGTTCTCTTCCTGTTGGGGAGCACTTCAGCGGTCACGGGCATTCGGCCTCTGATATTCGGGTAAGCGTTCTCCATGGCGGCCTTCACGACACACGATGGCACAGAGTCGCTGAGCAGAAACTGATAGCCAAGTTCCGCACACATGAGGACGGCCTCAACCGGGATATTGGGTTCATCTCACACTATCTGTAATCCCCACAGCTTGCCTGGACTTGCAGAGTCTCACTGGCTGTCCTGTCTGGAGACAATACACATCTCTTTAACCTGTCTTAATGCTCTCTCCACTCACATTGTTTGTACCTTTAAGACTTGATTAGCTGTAAGTATTCGCATTCCAACCATTATTCTGTAAATTGAATTTGTGTCTTTATATTCCCTGTTTGTGAACAGAATTCCCACTCACCTGAAGAAGGAGCTTAAGGCTCCGAAAGCTTGTGGCTTTTGCTACCAAATAAACCTGTTGGACTTTATCCTGGTGTTGTTAAACTTCTTACTATTGTAAAGTACCCATACAATCCAAAGCCCTAGTGGAACAACCCAGAACATGCTTGGACTTAACTTGAGGTTGACTGATCGCTCTCTGAGCTGGACATCACACTCACTTGAAGATTGCTGCACATGCTGAAACTAATCCCTATTTATGGAGTGAGGAATATCTCCAGTGAAACAATTAAACTATATGCTGACTGATGATACTCACAGTCGACGAACAAACAAGATGATTGAATATTTTATTGCTACATACATGTTATTGAAAAAAAATTTTGATTCTTGATGAAAGATTTGACTGAAAGACAAAGATATTTGTCCAAAACCTTTCAAGAAAACGATGAATATAGAGCCCCACACTATAACTGTAGCCAATGTGAATTAAAGGGTGAAGAATATTTCCGTTACATAATAACAGTCTACAATTTCAGAATTTCAATACTTTAGTACGGGTTGATTCAGAGGACATTTGGGGAATAATGTTAATCCTTCTGTTGATACATGAGAGGTGCTAGAAACAGGAAGATGGAAAATATTACACTGCTGCTATTCAACAAATCACCGCAAAAATCTGAAAGGACAAGTCATTTGCCATCACATGTAAGTCACTTATTGTTTCCTGGAGAATAGTCTGAGCGAGAACTAAGTCACCTGTCGACCCTGCTTTCAGAACATATGGATAATTTTCTGTAGCTTTGCTGTTACGTGAGGCTGAGTCTTTTGTCCCTTACTCAGCATCACATCTGCTAGCTAATGTCTTGCTGCTTCGACTCTGTGGAAGCAATTCTGTGGAAACAATGGATTTGCCTACTCTCCTTTGCAATATTTAGTGTCTTCTAATATTTTTCTTTTTTAGAGTCCAGCCTGTTACTCACCCTGGGAAAAAACATATTAAAACGTTTGATTGACATCTCACCCCTTAAGTTGGTTTTATGAAACTTCAGCTGTACTTGACACTTGAACCATAGAATCAATGCAGTGCAGAAAGAGACCATTCGGCCCATCAAGGCTGCACCAACAGCAATCCCACCTAGGTCCTATCCACGTGACCCCACATATTTACGCTGCTAATACCTCTAACCTACGCATCCCAGGACACTGGCAATTTAGCGTAGCCAATGCACCTAACACGGATATGTTTGGACTGCGGGCAGAAACCAGAGGAAATTGGAGGCGAATGTGCAAACTCCACACAGAAGTGACGGAAACCTGGAATCGAATGTAGGCCACTGGAGCTGTGAGGCAGCAGTGCCAACCACTGTGCCACCGTACCGCACTAGTGAGACCGCATCTGGTTTACTCTGTTCTGTATTTGTCTCCGTGTTGAAGGAGCATTACAAAGACCGTAGAAAGATTTTATGGAATGTTAACTAGATTAATAGCAGGAATGGGCGGGTTGGCTTGTGAGAAAATCTTGAATAGGTTAAGCTTGTACACACTGGCGATTCAAAGATTAAGGGATGGCTTGATTGAAATTAATATGATCCTGAGAGTGTTGACAGTATCAATGCCGAGGGGATGTTTCTTCTTTTGCAGGTTGGGGGACATTGTTTCACAATAAGGGATCACTCCTTTAAGAAGGTTATGGGATACTCTTATTTTCTCTCATAGGGTCATCACTCTTTGCAACACTCCCTGAGAAGGTAGTGGAAGCAAAGTAATTCACTATGTTTCAGGCTGAGGTCAACAGGTTCTTGATTCAAAAAGGGATGAAAAATGATCGGGGTAAACAGGAATGTGGGTTCACGGTTACAATCAACTTAGATACGAATGGCAGGTCAGGCTTCGAGGGCTGAGATGTATACAACTCCTCCTAAGACATTTGCATTCGACGTTCCAATGTTCAGGACGTCAGAATATGATATTGTCCCTGCATCAATCCATTCAATTCATTTTTTGTGTCTAAAAAAATGATCCAATGCTTGCGGATAATAGAAAACTTGGAAATGGTGTAAACTATGAGGAGGACTGGTTGGGCACAGTAAGAAGTCTCACAACACCAGGTTAAAGTCCAACAGATTTCTTTGGAATCACGAGCTTTCGGAGGGCTGCTCCTTCATCAAGTGAGTGATGGTAGGTTCACAAACAGGACATATATAGTTAAAGACATTTGCAGGATAATTACAGATTGGAATGTGAAGAATGGTTGGAATGCAAGTGTTTACAGTTAATCAAGTCTTCACAGGTACACATAATGTGCATGGAGAGAGAGATAAGTAGAGGTTAAAATGGTGTGAAATGCCTCAAGCAGGATAGTTGGTAGATTTTACAAATGATGTGGAGATGGTAGCAAATGGTATTTGCCACCAAATAAACCTGTTGGACTTTAACCTGGTGTTGTTAAAACTCTTACCAGATTTTACAAACCCAGGCAGTATTATGGCGGTAACATGTAGTGTGACATGAACCCAAGATCCCATTTGAGTCCGTCCTCAAATGTGCAAAACTTGGCTGTCAGTTTCTGCTCTGTGATTCTGCATTGTCGTGTGTCTTGAGGGCCGCCTTGGAGAATGCTTGCCTGAAGATCGGAGGGTGAGTGCCCTTGACTACTGAAATGTTACCCGACTGGAAGGGAGCACTCCTGCCTGGCGATTGTTGCGTGGTGTCTGTTCATCCATTGTCGTGGCATCTGCATGGTCTCGCCGATGTACCATGCCTCGGGATATCCCTTTCTGCAGTGTATAAGGTAGACAACAGTGGCTGAATCACATGAGTATGTACCGTGCACCTGGTGGGTGGTGTTCTCACCCATGAGGGTGGTATCCATGTCGATGAACCGGCACGTCTTTCAGTGGTTTTGTGGTGTCGTGGTCGCTGTTCCCCTGAAGCCTGGGTAGTTTACTGCTAACAATGATCTGTTTGAGGTTGGGTGGATGTTTGACGGCAATTAGTTGGGGTGTGGGGATGGCCCTGGCGAGATGCTCATCAGCCATGGGGACCAAATTCGCAAGCCCACGGAGAACCTCACGATGCTCCACTTCTCCAGCTTCCACCCTAAACACGTTAAAGTAGTTTTGTGAAGCCATGTCTTCACAAAGGAGAGGGATGTGTTGACTGGGAGTGTCTCGGAGGGGAGTGTTGACCCGTGAGAGAAAATCTCCATTACAAGGGAGGAAGTGTTAGGTTTTTTAGGGAATATAAAGACTGACAAATCCCGAGGGCCTGATGGAATCTATCCCAGGCTGCTCAGGGAGACGAGAGATGAAATCGCTGGGCCTCTGACACAAATCTTTGTCTCATCACTGGACACAGGTGAGGTCCCAGAGGATTGGAGGATAGCTAATGTGGTCCCATTATTTAAGAAGGGTAAGAAGGATAACCCGGGAAATTATAGGCCGGTGAGCTTGACGTCCGTGGTAGGGAAGTTGTTGGAGAGGATTCTTAGAGATAGGATGTATGCGCATTTAGAAAGGAATAAACTCATTAACGATAGTCAACATGGTTTTGTGAGAGGGAAGTCATGCCTCACTAACCTGGTGGAGTTTTTTGAAGAAGTGACTAGAATGATTGATGAGGGAAGGGCCGTGGATGTCGTCTATATGGACTTTAGTAAAGCGTTTGACAAAGTCCCTCATGGTAGGTTGGTGCAAAAGGTTGGATCTCATGGGATAAAGGGGGAGGTGGCTAGATGGGTGGTGAACTGGCTTGTTCAAAGAAGACAGAGGGTGGTAGTGGAAGGGTCTTTTTCCAGCTGGATGCCTGTGACTAGTGGTGTTCAAAAGGGCTCTGTATTGGGACCTCTGCTGTTTGTGATTTATATAAATGATCTGGAAGAAGGTGTAACTGGGGTGATCAGTAAGTTTGCGGACGACACGAAAATGGCTGGACTTGCAGATAGTGAGGAACATTGTCAGAGGCTACAGAAGGATATAGATAGGCTGGAAATTTGGGCAACGAAATGGCAGATGGAGTTCAATCCAGATGAATGCGAAGTGATGCATTTTGGTAGAACTAATGTACGGGGGAGCTATACGATAAATGGCAGAACCATAAAGGGTGTAGATACGCAGAGGGACCTGGGTGTGCAAGTCCACAGATCCTTGAAGGTGAGGTCACAGGTGGAGAAGGTAGTGAATCAGGCATATGGCATGCCTGCCTTTATAGGACGTGGCATAGAGTATAAAAGTTGGGGTCTGATGTTGCAGTTGTATAGAACGTTGTTCGGCTGCATTTGGAATACTGCGCCCAGTTCTGGTCGCCACACTACCACAAGGACGTGGAGGCTTTAGAGAGAGTGCAGAGGAGGTTTACCAGGATGTTGCCTGGTATGGAAGGGCTTAGTTATGAGGAGAGATTGGGTAAACTGGGGTTGTTCTCAATGGAAAGACGGAGGATGAGGGGTGACCTAATGGAGGTGTATAAAATTATGAAAGGCATAGATAGGGTGACCAGTGGGAAGCTTTTTCCCAGATCGGTGGTGACGTTCACGAGGGGTCATAGGTTCAAGGTCAGGGGGGGAGGTTTAACATGGATAACGCGGACAAGTGGCAGATGGACTTCAACCCAGATAAATGCGTCGTGGTCCATTTTGGAAGGTCAAATGGGATGAAGGAGTACAATATAAAGGGAAAGACTCTTAGTACTGTAGAGGATCAGAAAGACCTTGGGGTCCGGGTCCATTGGACTCTAAAATCGGCCCCGCAGGTGGAGGAGGTGGTTAAGAAGGCGTATGGTGTGCTACATAGAACATAGAACAGTACAGCACAGAACAGGCCCTTCGGCCCACGATGTTGTGCCGAGCTTTATCTGAAACCAAGATCAAGCAATCGCACTCCCTATCATCCTGGTGTGCTCCATGTGCCTATCCAATAACCGCTTAAATGTTCCTAAAGTGTCTGACTCCACTATCACTTCAGGCAGTCCATTCCACACCCCAACCACTCTCTGCGTAAAGAGCCTACCTCTGATATCCTTCCTGTATCTCCCACCACGAACCCTACAGTTATGCCCCCTTGTAATAGCTCCATCCACCCGAGGAAATAGTCTTTGAACGTTCACTCTATCTATCCCCTTCATCATTTTATAAACCTCTATCAAGTCTCCCCTCAGCCTCCTACGCTCCAGTGAGAACAGCCCTAGCTCCCTCAACCTTTCCTCATAAGACCTACCCTCCAAGCCAGGCAGCATCCTGGTAAATCTCCTCTGCACTCTTTCCAGCGCTTCCACATCCTTCTTATAGTGAGGTGACCAGAACTGCACACAATATTTCAAATGTGGTCTCACCAAGGTCCTGTACAGTTGCAGCATAACCCCACGGCTCTTAAACTCCAACCCCCTGTTAATAAAAGCTAACACACTATAGGCCTTCTTCACAGCTCTATCCACTTGAGTGGCAACCTTTAGAGATCTGTGGATATGAACCCCAAGATCTCTCTGTTCCTCCACAGTCTTCAGAACCCTACCTTTGACCCTGTAATCCACATTTAAATTAGTCCTACCAAAATGAATCACCTCACATTTATCAGGGTTAAACTCCATTTGCCATTTTTCAGCCCAGCTTTGCATCCTATCTATGTCTCTTTGCAGCCTACAACAGCCCTCCACCTCATCCACTACTCCACCAATCTTGGTGTCTTCAGCAAATTTACTGATCCACCCTTCAGCCCCCTCCTCTAAGTCATTAATAACAATCACAAAGAGCAGAGGACCAAGCACTGATCCCTGCGGCACTCCGCTAGCAACCTGCCTCCAATCCGAAAATTTTCCATCGACCACCACCCTCTGTCTTCGATCAGACAGCCAGTTACCTATCCAATCGGCCAACTTTCCCTCTATCCCCCACCTCCTCACTTTCATCATAAGCCGACCATGGGGGACCTTTATCAATCGAGGGATTGAGTTTAGGAGTCCGGGGATAATGATGCAGCTATATAAGACCTC
Source organism: Mustelus asterias (assembly GCF_964213995.1). Classification (NCBI taxonomy): domain Eukaryota; kingdom Metazoa; phylum Chordata; class Chondrichthyes; order Carcharhiniformes; family Triakidae; genus Mustelus; species Mustelus asterias. The sequence goes on along the minus strand of NC_135823.1, from coordinate 11,687,923 downwards.
GTCAGACCCCACTTGGAGTACTGTGCTCAGTTCTGGTCGCCTCACTATAGGAAGGATGTGGAAAAGATTGAAAGGGTGCAGAGGAGATTTACAAGTATGTTGCCTGGATTGAGTGGCATGCCTTATGAGGATAGGCTGAGGGAGCTCGGTCTTTTCTCCTTAGAGAGATGAAGGATGAGAGCAGATGTAATAGAGGTGTATAAGATGTTGAGAGGCATAGATCGGGTGGACTCTCAGAAGCTTTTTCCCAGGGTGGAAATGTCTGCTCCGAGAGGACACAGGTTTAGGGTGCTGGGGAGTAGGTACAGGGGAGATGTTGGGGGTAAGTTTTTCACACAGAGGGTGGTGGGCGAGTGGAATTGGCTGCCTTCAGTGGTGGTGGAGGCGAACTCTTTAGGGTCTTTTAAGAGACTCCTGGATGAGTACATGGAGCTTAATAGGATGGAGGGTTATAGGTAGGTCTAGAAGGTAGGGATGTGTTCGGCATAACTTGTGGGCCGAAGGGCCTGTTTGTGCTGTAGTTTTTCTATGTTTCTATGTTTCTATCAGAAGGACGTATTTTACACAGAGGGTGGTGGGGGCCTGGAATGCGCTGCCGGGCAAGTTGGTGGAGGCAGACACACTGGGAACGTTTAAGAGTTATCTCGACAGCCACATGAACGGAGTGGGCATGGAGGGGTACAAAAGAATGGTCTAGTTTGGACCAGGGAGCGGCGCGGGCTTGGAGGGCCGAAGGGCCTGTTCCTGTTCAGTATTGTTCTTTGTTCTTTGTTTGTTCTTTGTTCCCCTACGGTCAAGCCCTCCGTATACACAGGATCTGCTCGGATGAGAGGATCGCAACAGACACCTCCAGACGCTGAAAGATGCCCTCATAAGAACAGGATATGGCGCTTGACTCATCGATCGACAGTTCCGACCCGCCACAGCAAAAAACCGCACCGACCTCCTCAGAAGACAAACACGGGACACGGTGGACAGAGTACCCTTCGTCGTCCAGTACTTCCCTGGAGCGTAGAAGCTATGGCATCTCCTCCGGAGCCTTCAACATGTCATTGATGAAGATGAACATCTCGCCAAGGCCATCCCCACACCCCCACTTCTTGCCTTCAAACAACTGCACAACCTCAAACAGACCATTGTCCGCAGCAAACTACCCAGTCTTCAGGAGAACAGTGACCACGACACCACACAACCCTGCCACAGCAACCTCTGCAAGACATGCCGGATCATTGACACGGATGCCATAATCTCACGTGAGAACACCATCTACCAGGTGCACAATACCTACTCGTGCAACTCAGCAAACGTTGTCTACCTGATACACTGCAGGAAAGGATGTCCTGAGGCATGGTACATTGGGGAAACCATGCAGACGCTACGACAATGGATGAATGAACACCTCTCGACAATCACCAGGCAAGACTGTTCTCTTCCTGTGGGGGAGCACTTCAGCGGTCACAGGCATTCAGCCTCTGATCTTCGGGTAAGCGTTCTCCAAGGTGGCCTTCACGACACACGACAGTGCAGAGTCGCTGAGCAGAAACTGATCGCCAAGTTCCGCACACATGAGGACAGCCTCAACCGGGATGTTGGGTTTATGTCACACTATCAGTAACCCCCACAGCTTGTCTCCTGGACTTGCAGGATCTCAGTGGCTGTCCTGTCTGGAGACAATACACATCTCTTTAACCTGTGCTTAATGCTCCCTCCACTCCCATTGTCAGTATCTTTAAGACCTGGTTGGCTGTAGAGATTCACATTTCAATTTGAGAGCAGATATCCACTCCATCTGATGAAGCAGCAGCGCTCCGAAAGCTAATGGCATTTGCTACCAAATAAACCTGTTGGACTTTAACCTGGTGTTGTTAAAACTCTTACTGTGTTTACCCCAGTCCAACGCCGGCATCTCCACATCGAGATGCTCATCATCATCGATGACATCTTGAAGGCTGTGAAGAAGAAGTTGTAGTTTCTCTGCTCCCGGGAAGTACTGGATGATGAAGGCTACTCTATCGGTCATGTCACGTGTTTGTCTTCTGAGGAGGTCAGTGCGGTTTGTCGCTGTAGCACGTTGGAACTGTCCAGCGATGAGTCGAGAGCCTTACCCCATTCTTACGAGGGTGTCTTTCAGCGTTTGTAGGTGTCTGTTGCCTTCCTCCTCATCTGAGGAGATCCTGTGTATACAGAGGGCTTGCCCGTAGGGGATGGCTTCTTTAACGTGCTTAGGGTGGAAGAGAAGAAGAAAGGTTCCATCAAGATTTGAACTTGGATCACTGGATTCAAAGTCCAGAGTGCTCACCATTACACCACAGAACCCAGAACACCATTGATGGGATCCAAGGAAATTTGGAAAATTGGATCCAAATTGTCTGACTGGCAGTGAGCAGTGGGTCATGGTCAATGGCTGTTTTTTTAAGACTGGAAGTGTGTATCCACTGGGGTCCGATGGGAATCAGTGTTGGGGCCCTCACATCTGTGGTTTATATCAATGATTTAGATTTGAATGTTGGAAGCTTGATCAGTAAGCTCGGGGCTGATACAAACATTGGTGAGGTGGTAAATAGGGGGGAGGATAGCCTCATTTCACAAGAGGATGTAGGCGGACTGGTCAGACTGATCAGTGGCAAATAGAATTCGATCCGGATCAATGTGAGGTGAAGCTCTCAGGCAGGAAAACAAGGCAAAGTAATACATGATGAACGGCAAGACCCTGGGAAGCCCCGAGGGACATTAGTATACATGTCGTGGTCCCTTAATGTAGCAGGACAGGAGGAGAAAGCAGTTAATAAGGCATATCGTATATTTGTCTTTTATAGCCGAGGGATAGAGTTTGAGAGAAAGGGGAAGTGATGCTGGAACTACATAAAACGTTCGTTAGGCCAGACTAGGGTAACATGTGCAGTTCAGGAATTCATATCATAGAACCGATGTGATAGTTCTGTGAAGGGTGCAGAGGAGAATTACCAGGATGTTGCCATGGCTGGAGATTTTTAGTTACGAAGGGAGATTGGATGGATGTTTTTCTTGGAGCAGAGGAGATCAGGGGGAGGGGGAGCGGTTGGGGATTGAGATGTATAAAACTATGAGGGTCTTAGCGAGAGGAGGCATGAATAAACTTTTCCCCTTGGCGGAGGGATTAATTTCTAGGAATTACAAATTTAAGGTAAGTGGCAGTAGTTTGAGAGGGGATGTGAAGAAACATCTTTGCACACAACGACTAATGGGAGTCTGGAAGTCACTACCTGAATGAGTGGTGGGGGCAGAGACCTTCTTAACATTGAAGAAGTATTGAGATGTGTACTTGAATTGTTAAGGCACACAAGGCCAATGCTGGCAAATGGGATTAAAATAGAGAGGTGGTTGTTTGACCGGTGTGGACGCGAAGGGCCGTATCTTTTTGAACATATGACTGGGCACTTGCCCCTGTGAAACATGACTAGTTCTGCTGATATTTCCCGACATGGCTTGGGATGAAAGGATTTCCTGTAAATTTGGAGTGCAGTGCCAGATGGGTTTTTCGCATATCAATAGAGCTGCTTGATGAGACATTGTCGTCGCACTTGCTGTTGCTGCCACATTGAATGAAAGAGGTCAAATGCTTTGTATGACCATTTGCAGCTGTTTGCTGTGTTCTAGGTTCTATGGTGTGATGCGGAGCACTCTGGACTCTGTAATCCAGTGTTCCGAGTTCAAATCTCGATATAGCTTCGCTTTTCTTGACTAAAACCGATGATTGGTTTGCTGAAGGGCACTTTATTTAAAATTCTCAGGACGTGGCATTTGAAACATTGGGGAACTTTCAGGAAATTCCACCGCAATCACATTGCAGACGACGCAGAAAAAAGCGTTCCTTGAGTCATTGCATCAGCCCCAGAGGACAAGAACAAAAAGCGCTCAGAGGCAGGGAAGCCACAGTGGATAGGGGGTCCGTCTACTTGTGTCACTCACTCATCTACCCGAATTTGAACAAGAGGTGGGACGATGAAAATAGTGGCTCCACCGAAATTCGAATACGGATTGCTGGATTCAAAGTCCAGAGAGCTAACCGTTACACCATGCAAACCATAGGGCCTGCTCTAAGGCACGAGGTCTTTCTCGCAAAACACTCCCTCCACCGCCCCCGCCTCCCCCCCCCCCCCCCCACGCCGTCCACCACACACACACACACACACATACACACACTTGCTCAATGATTGCCCGACTCCAGTCGAAAGGTTGTTCTTGTGTGACACCAACGGCTTCTTTCTTTGAACAGAGTTACAGAGCAGCGAAAAGATTTTTTAAAAACTCTGATGTTGCAGACATCTGGCGCCAAAGGCTCATTAATGTACATTGTATTAGCAGGCGAACTGGCTGTCAAATTGTCTTCCGATTCGTATTTGTGAGAAATTAAAACGAAATATCATTCAGCAAATCAACCGTCAGTCCAAAGATGTGCGGGTTAGGTGGATTGGCCATCTTAGAGTCATCGAGTCATAGAGGGTTACAGCATGGAAACAGGCCCTTCGGCCCAACTTGTTCATGCCGCCCTTTTTTTTGAACCCCTAAGCTAGTTCCAATTGCCCGCATTTGGCCCATATCCCTCTATACCCATCTTACCCATGTAACTGTCTAAATGCTTTTTAAAAGGCAAAATTGTACCCGCCCCCACCACTACCTCTGGCAGCTTGTTCCGGACACTCACCACCCTTTGTGTGAACAAATTGCCCCTCTGGACACTTTTGTATCTCTCCCCTCTCACCTTAAGACTATGCCCTCTAGTTTTCGACTCCCCTACCGTTGGGAAAAGATATTGATTATCTAGCTGATCTGTGCCCGTCATTATTTTATAGACCTCTATAAGATCACCCCTCAGTCTTCTACGCTCCTGAGAAAAAAGTCCTAGTCTATTCAGCCTCTGCTTATAACTCAAACCATCAAGTCCGGGTAGCATCGTGGTAAATCTTTTCTGCACTCTTTCCAGTTTAATAATATCCTTTCTATAATAGGGTGACCAGAACTGTGCACAGTATTGCAAGTGTGGCCTTACCAATGTCTTGTACAACTTCAACAAGATGCCCCAACTCCTGTATTCAATGTTCTGACCAATGAAACCAAGCATGCCGAATGCCTTCTTCACCACCCTGTCCACCTGTGACTCCACTTTCAAGGCGCTATGAACATGTACCCCTAGATCTCATTGTTCTGTAACTCTCCCCAACGCCATACCATTCACTGAGTAAGTCCTGCCCTGGTTCAATCTACCAAACTGCATCACCTTGCATTTATCTAAATTAAACTCCATCTGCCATTCGTCAGCCCACTGGCCCAATTGATCAACATCCCGTTGCAATCAGAGATAACTTTCTTCATTGTCCACTATGCCACCAATCTTGGTGTCATCTGCAAACTTACTAACCATGCCTCCTATATTCTCATCCAAATCATTAATATAAATGACAAATAGCAGTGGACTCAGCACTGATCCTTGAGGCACACTGCTGGTCACAGGCCTCCAGTTTGAAAAACAACCTTCCACAACCACCCTCTGGCTTCTGTCAAGAAGCTAATTTTGTATCCATTTAGATACCTCACCCTGGATCCCGTGAGATTCAACCTTTGCAACAACCTATCATGCGGTACCTTGTCAAAGGCCTTGCTATAGTCGATGTAGACAACATCAACTTCACTGCCCTCATTTACCTTCTTGATTGCCCCTTAAAAAAACTCAATCAAAGTTGTGAGACATGATTTTCCACTCACAAAGCCATGCTGACTGTCCCAATTCAGTTCTTGCATCTCTAAATGCCTGTGGATCCTGTCTCTCAAAATACTTTCTAACAATTTACCCACCACAGATGTGAGGCTCACTGATCCTTGATCCGCTTTAAGACTTCCAGCACCTCTTTCTCTGTAATATGTACACTCCTCAAGACATCACTATTTATTTCCTCAAGTTCCCTAACATCCATGCTTTTCTCAACAGTAAATACTGATGAGAAAAGGTGTCTGGGGGACTAGCTAGGGTAAAATGCATGCGGTTATGGGGATTGGGCCTGGGTGGGAGTGTGGGTGGTGCAGACTCAATGGGCCGAATGGCCTTCTTTTGCACTGTAGGTGTCTGTGTCTATGTCTATGTCATTGGCAAAGAAAGGAAGGTTTGCGTGGAGATGTGAACTGGGATCACCGGATTAAGAGTCCAGAGTGCTCACCATTACACCACAGAACCCAGCACACATCAGCCTCTGTAAATAGTCACTCAAAGAATTTGACCTTTTTCAATCAATGTGGCAGCAAAGCAAGTGTAACAACAATGTGTCGTTATGCGCCACCATTGATGCGATCGAAGGGAAGTTGGCAAATTGGATCCAGAATTGCCTGAGTGACAGAGAGCAGAGGGGGATGGTCGTGGGGTATTTTTCAGACTGGGAGCCTATGTCCAGGGAGGCCCCGACGGAATCAGTGTTGGGGCCTTTGCATCTGTGTTATATATAAATGATTTAGATTTGAATGTAGGAGGCTAAATCGATAAGTTCGCGGATGATACAAATATTGGCGAGGTGATAGATCGGGAGGAGCATAACCTTAGTTCACAAGAAGATATAGACGGGCTGGTCACCTGGGCTGATTAGTGGCAAATGGGATTCGATCCGGATCCGTGTGAGGTGATGCGCTCGGGCAGGAAAAACAAGCCAAGGGAATACATGATGAGCGGCAGGACACTGGGAAGCTCCGAGGGATCTTGTTGTGCATGAACAGCGGTCCGTAAATGTAGCAGGACAGGTGGATGAAGCGGTAAGTAAGGCATATTGTATATGCGCCCTTTATAGCCCAGGGATAGCGTTTAAGAGAGCAGGTAGGTGATGCTGGAACTAAATCAACCGTTGATTAGGCCATTGCTGGTGAATTGTGTGGAGTTCTGGAATCCGCATAATAGGAGGGATGTGATAGTACTGGAAAGGGTGCAGAGCAGATTCACCAGGATGGTGCCAGGGCTGGAGAGTTTAACTTATGAACTGAGATTGGCTGGACTGGGGTTGTTTTCCTTGGTGCAGAGGAGACTGGTGGGTGGGTGGGGGGGGGGGGGGGCGGGGGCGGTGATGGTTGAGATGTATAAAGCTATGAGGACCATAGCGAGAGTAGACAGCATGGAACCTTTCCTTTTGGTGGAGAGATCGATGATTGGGGGTTAAAGATTTATGGTAAGCAAAAGGAGGTTTAGAGGGAATGTGAGGAAAAATGATTTCTCCTGGAGGGTGTTGGGGGTCTGGAATTCACTGCCTGAAAGGCTGGTGGGGGCAGAGACCTTTTTTAAATTGACGAAATATAGATGTGCTTTTGCGAAGTCAAGGCAGACATGCTATGGGCCACTGCTGGACGATAGGATTAGAATATAGAGGTGGTTGTTTGACCGGTGCAGATGCGATAGGCCGAAGGGCCTTTTCTGTGCTGTACCGCTCTGCGAATTCATGGATGGGTACTTGCCCCCTGTGAAACATGATTATTTCTGCTGATATCTCCCAATACGGTTTGGGACTAAATGATTTGCTGCAGGTTTGTGGGGGAGAGAGTGGGAGCTGCGGGGGGTGGGGGTGGAGGAGCATGTTCCGAATACAAAGTTTACAATTTATCGATCAACGGGAGCCCCAAGGTTACAATGCATTCCTCTCAATCATCAATAACATAATTCACATCTTCCACTTCTTAGTTGCACCTCCTTCCAAACATTCCAAACTCCTCTTTCATCTTACACTCGAGTTTTCTTGTGCCATTTCAAGATTAATCTTTTAACGAAAGTGAATAATTTTGTGACGGTAAAAAGATGTTCATTCCCAAGGGGGAACGAGGTACATTGACACACACAGAGAAACCCACACAACCAGAGTGACAGAGGCCTAAGGAGAAACAAACACACTGAAAACAAGCCTGACACCAAACTTGCTCCGTTTCTGTTCCATTTCCGGCGGCAAATTCCGAGAAAGTTGTTGCGAATGAACGGAAACGGAAAACCACCCGAGTGTTTGGATGAATTTGATTCAATTCGCTCTGCAGATACGCAGTTAAAACCAGGGATAATGAGAAGCGGGAAATCCCAATTGATTTGAACTCCATCACGTTCACCACTCGGGCACAATGACTGGCCCTCTGAGCTATGAAGCCAACTGCACACCCAAACTCACAGTTACTTTACAATAATCAGTGGAGGGAGAATCAGGGTGATTTTTTTGGTGGGTAATGTTTAATCGATGTGGAAAATCTGAGATGTGCATTGAAAGCGGCAAAATTTGACACGTCAGTACTTTAAATTATCAATGTCTGCTATATCACAGTATCACTGCAATGCAGAACGAGGCTATTCAAACTATTCACCCTGTACCGGCAACAATCCCACGCAGGCCCTATCCCAGTAACCCCATGTACTTATCCTGCTAAACTCCCAGACAATCAACCTAACCTGCACATCTTTGGACTACGGAAGCAACCGCAGGAACCCAGTGGGAGAATGTGCAAATTCCACAGACTCAGTCACTCAAGGGCGGAATTGAACAGGGGCCCCTGGCGCTGTGAGGCATCAGGGCTAACCACTGTGTCAGAGTCGCATTTCCAGCTCTGACGCAAGTTCAACAAGCTGGAAAATTAATCTTGTTTCTCCCTTCACAGACGCTGCGAGGCCTATTGTCATTTAGTGGAGATTTTTTCAAAAGGCATTTAGTCCGTGGCTGGAAACTCACATTCCAGTATCAGCAATAATTTGTTGTTATTAAAAGGCCCTTAGAATCAAGGGCCTTTTCTGCGCTGTATGACTGTTCATACAGCGCAGAAAATGACTCCCCTTGATTCATCGAGTCTGCATCAACAATAACTACCAGGAACGTCGCGCTAATCCCATTTCTTTCATTTGTCCCATATCTTTGAATGTTATGATGCTTATGATTAGGAGACTAGCAGGGCAAATACGTGGGTTATGGGGATAGGGCCTGGGTGGGATTGCTGTCGGTGCAGGCTCGATGGGCCGAATGGCATCCTGCTGCAATGTATGATTCTATTCCAGATTCCCACCACCCTCCAAGTGATTTTAATTTTCTTAAATCCCCTCTGAATCTCCTGGCCCGACAGTAACATTCGCCCCCCTCTTGTTTGACCCCTCAACAAAGAGAAACAGCTGTTCCCTGCTGACTCTGAGGATCAAACTTGTCTGGGATATCAAAAAATACTGAAATGAAAACAACGCCACAAGTTAGGACGGACAGGTCAGGACAAAATGCGAGCAGGCTTTCCCCGGTTGTCATTAAATAAAATTAGACCAGGCTTTTGTGCTCCCAGTTGCGCAATCGGTTAGCGCGCGGTATTTATAAACAGTGCAGCCAGCGGCCTATGCCGAGGTTGTGAGTTCGAGCCTCAGCTGGAGCAGACGTTTTACTGCAGTTACATGTGATTAATGGGGAAAAGACACCGGCATTCAATGCACCGTTTACAGCAGATTACACGGCAATGGAAATAACAGAAAACAAACGCCCCTGAAAAACCCCTGGGTATATTAATCTCACAGGATAGTCTGGAAGAACAACACCGACTCAGGTAAGGTCTCTCTTTAGTTGTCATTTGCTCCCGGAGAATTTAAACATCAAGGAAAACTTGCTGCTTGGACATTAGATAACACCCGGCTGGAAATGATTCATAAATCCCCAGATTCCAGGGTGACAGAGTCTGTTCCTTTATGCAGAATTGATAAACCCATGGGGAAAGCAGCTAGCAGCTAATTCATAAAACACACATGGAATAACATCAGGCTGACCCTGAGGAGCTAACTGATTGTTTACAGGGTGTGTTCTCAGCACCTTGCCATGTGACTGTGAAACATGAACCATTCACAGATCTCAGAAAAGAAGCTCAATCATTTCCATCTTGGCTGTGTGCCACGTGTGGGTACCTACCTTGGCTGTGTGCCAATTGTGGGTACCTACTGGCGGGAGAAATTCAGGAATGAGTCTGTCCCCGCAAGACACAGCTTCCAAGTGTGTTAGACTCGCCAAATAGATGCAGTTTCTGTGGCTCTGCTCCGTCCACAGGATGGAAGATTGTCACATATACAAAGACGTTTTGTACGGCCAGGTAGCTGGAGACAAACAACCAGGTAGGTACCCACACGTGGCACACAGCCAAGATGGAAATGATTGAGCTTCTTTTCTGAGATCTGTGAATGGTCCATGTTTCACAGTCACATGCTCAAAGCTCCTCCTCTAGGATGCTGGTGAGTGTGACACAGAGATCCATAATATTGATTTACGGAATGTCACTTACTGACTCCATAGAGAATGGCGACACTTCCTGCGGGCTGCCGTGCATCACCAGGATGATGCAGTGGTTGCAATGGTTTTCCAATGCAGCCAATGAGGAAACATCAACTGACAACCACACCTAGCAACTTCACTCCAATTCTTGTGTCAGAATCGGCCTCGGAGGATTTGTCCCCTTGAAAGCTTCATGTTTTTAGGTGTCCAGATCACCATCAACCTGTCCTGGTCCCCCATGCCGACACCATACTTAAGAAATCGCACCAACTTTCTCAGAAGACTAAGGAAATTTGGTATGTCCACTACGAATCTCGCCAACCTTTACAGAGGGACCACAGAAAGCATTCTTTCTGATTATATCTCAGTTTGGTATGTCTCCTGCTTTGTCCAAGACAGCAAAAACTACAAAGGGTCGTGAATGTAGCCCAGTCTATCACGCAAACCAGCCTCCAACCCATTAACACTGCCTACACTTCCCACTGCCTCAGAAAAGCAGCCAGCATAATTAAGGATCCCACGCACCCGGACATATTCTCTTCCACATTCTGTCGGGAAAAAGATACAAAATTCTGAGGACATGTACCAATCGACTCAAGGACAGGTTCTTCTCTGCTGCCATCAGACTTTTGAATGAACCTATCCCCTATTAGTTGATATCTCTCTACATCCTAGCTATGACTGTAATGCTACATTCTGCACTCTCTCCTTTCCTTCTCTATGAACGGTATGCTTTGTCTCTATAGAGCAGAAGAAACAATACTTTCCACTGTATGCTAATACATGTGACAATAATAAATCAATTCAAAAATCCATTCAAAAGTCTGATGGCAACAGGGAAGAAGTTGTTCTGATTTCTGGTCTTCCAGGGACTTAAGGGATAAAGGGTGGGGGCAGCAAAATGGAGTTGAAGCCCAAGGTCAGCCATGATGTTATTGAAAGGCGGAGCAGGCTCGATGGGCAGAGTACTCTATTCCTGTTCCTATCCCCCCCACTCCCCCCCCCCCACCGCCCCACCCCCCCCCCCCCATGCTCTAAGTCCAAAGATGTACGGGTTAGGTGGATTGGCCATGCTAAAAATTGCCCTTAGTGTCCTGAGATGAGTAGGTTAGAGGGATTAGTGGGTAAATCTGCAGGGATATGGGGGTAGGGCCTGGGTGGGATTGTGGTCGGTGCAGACTCGATGGGCCGAATGGCATCTTTCTGTACTGTAGAGTTTCTATGATTTCTATGATTTGAAAAATAAAAATGCAAATTTGAAATGGAGTTGTTTAACTGGGAGCCTGTGTAGGTCAGTGAGGACAGGGTGATGGGTGAGTGAATGGGACTCTGTGCAGAGGGCATGCATTTAGATACACCCAAGGTTTGCATTGGTTAAATGAGGGAAAGCGACTGGTCAAGTCTGGAGAAAATAAAGGAATGAATGACAGTTATAGAAACATAAGCTGAGACAAGGAGTTAGATAAACTCAAGTTCGTAATGATAGTATGAGGCTGTTAAGTCAAGTCTAGAGGGAATAAAGAAATGCATGAAATTTTCGGAATCTAGACGTAGACGTGGGATGGCACGGTAGCACAATGGTTAGCACTGCTGCTTCACAGCTCCAGGGACCTGGGTTCGATTCCCGGCTTGGGTCACTGTCTGTGTGGAGTTTGCACATTCTCCTCGTGTCTGCGTGGGTTTCCTCCGGGTGCTCTGGTTTCCTCCCACAGTCCAAAGATGTGTGGGTTAGGTTGATTGGCCACGCTAAAATTGCCCCTTAGTGTCCTGGCTTGCGTAGATTAGAGGGATTAGTGGGTAAAATATGTGGGGATATGGGGGTAGGGCCTGGTGGGATTGTGGTCGGTGCAGACTCGATGGGCCGAATGGCCTCTTTCTGTACTGTAGGGTTTCTATGATTTCTAAGATAGGGTCATGGTGAAACATATTACTGGGATATGTTAGGGAGGGGGGTAATTTATTCCATGTTGATTTCTCAAAAACAGAAAGATGTTTTTGATTTGATATATTATTGCCACACGTATTAATATACAGTAAAAAGTATTGTTTCTTGCATGCTACACAGACAAAACATACCATTCATAGAGAAGGAAATGAGAGAGTGCAGAATGTAGTGTTAGTCATAGCTAGGGTATAGAGAAAGATCAACTTAATGCAAGATAAGTCCATTTAAAAGTCTGACAGCAGCAGGGAAGAAGCTGTCTTGAGTCGGTTGGTACATGACCTCAGACTCCTGTATCTTTTTCCCGAAGAAAGAAGGTGGAAGAGAGAATGTCCGGGGTGCATGGGGTCCTTAATTATGCTGGCTGCTTTGCTGAGACAGAGGGAAGTGTAGACAGCGTCAATGGATGGGAGGCTGTTTCTAGAAGCATATTCCACAGTCTTTGTGGAATATGTGAGGATGAACTCGAAGGGTTAGCTTATGCTCCAAAAGTGCTAATTCACTGTTGTGCCCTTCACATTTATACACAAAAGATAGAGAAAGGAAAGACTTATAGTGCAGTGATAACAGAGAACAACTGTATTTCACATGGGATCCAGAATCACAATGTTGCTTCCAAGATAACGAGTTGTGAGTTTCTTTGAGTCTCCCAGATAGATCCATTTCTTCAGGGGTCGCAGACAGACATAGATGCAGCCATTTTGAAAGATATTTGTGCCATTTTTAAATTTTTATAAATATCCATAAAGATATCAATATATATTTTCAAAAATAATGCAGTGTGAGGTCGCAGTCCCCTCACTAATGGAGATGGCAGAGATGTGTGGTTGGACAGTCATATAGGTGGGGAGAAACCGTACATATGTTCTGTGTGTGGACGAAGCTTCAGCCGATTATCTGACCTGTCAAATCATAAGTACAGTTGCGATGAAGAGAAATTGTGGAAATGTGAGGATTGTGGGAAAGGATTCAATTGTCTATCAGTGCTGGAAATCCATTGTCACACGGGAGAGAGACCATTCACCTGCTCCAACTGTGGGAAGAGATTCATTCAGTCAGTCCACCTACAGACACACCAGCGAGTTCACATTGGAGAGAGGCCATATAGCTGTTCTGAATGTGGGAAGGGATTCAATCAGTTTTCCACCCAGATGATACACCAGCGAGTTCACCTTGTAAGTAGGTGAATGGGCTGTCCCCAATGTGTGAAAGGATTCACTCAGATATCGAGTCTGCTAACAGACTGGAGAGAGACATATAGGGGTTCAAATCCTGCCATGGCAGGTGTTGGAATTTGAATTTAATAGAAGTCTGAAATTAAAAGTCTAGTGATGAGCAAGAAACCACTATTGATTGTCACAAAAACCCATCCAGTTCAGCAATGCTGTTTGGGGAAAAAATCTGCCATCCTCCCCGGTCTTGCCTACATATAACTCTAGATCTGCAGCAATGTGGTTGAATCTTAAATCCCCTCTGATATGGCAGAGCAAACCACTCAGTTGTGTCCAACTGTTACAAAGCCAATAAAAAGTTATGAAAAGAGGCGGAACACCAGGCATAGATCTTGGTACAAGAAATTACGAACTCAGCCCTGTCAACTCTATGAGTCAGATTTAGAAAATATATATTTTACCATTGTTGTGAGCATTCTGATGCAGCCTCAGACAGTTGCCAGGGAGTGGGATCGAATCAGTGGCCATGGAGTGGAGTTTGCAGTTGGGAAATTGAAATAAAACATCACATCAGGATAAGACAGAGTCACCTAATTTACCATAACCAGAATATCATTAGATTTTGAACATGAAAGGAAAAAGCACCGGTCACAGTGGGGAGAAACCGTACATATGTTCTGTGTGTGGACGAAGCTTCAGCCGATTATCTGACCTGTCAAATCATAAGTACAGTTGCGATGAAGAGAAATTGTGGAAATGTGAGGATTGTGGGAAAGGATTCAATTGTCTATCAGTGCTGGAAATCCATTGTCACACGGGAGAGAGACCATTCACCTGCTCCAACTGTGGGAAGAGATTCATTCAGTCAGTCCACCTACAGACACACCAGCGAGTTCACATTGGAGAGAGGCCATATAGCTGGTCTGAATGTGGGAAGGGATTCAATCAGTTTTCCACCCAGATGATACACCAGCGAGTTCACCTTGTAAGTAGGTGAATGGGCTGTCCCCAATGTGTGAAAGGATTCACTCAGATATCGAGTCTGCTAACACACTGGAGAGAGACTGTTTACCTGCTTCGAGTGTGGGAAATGAATCACTCAGTCATCAAACCTGGTAACACACCAGTGAGTTCAGACTGGGGAGAGGCCGTTTGACTATTTTGAATGTGAGAAGAGATTCACCACCTCTTCCCACCTGCTGACACACCAGCGACTTCACACTGATGAGAGACGTTTCAAATGTCTGGACTCTGGTACGTGCTTTAAAAGTTCTAGGGAGCTGATGTCCCATCAACTTGTTCACAATGATGAGAGACCTTTTAAATGCCCAGACTGTGGAAAGTGTTTTAAAAGTTCTGGGGACCTGAGGTCCCATCAACGAGTCCACACTGATGAGAGACTGTTCAGGTGCTCTCATTGTGGGACTGGCTTCAGGTGATCATCTGATCTCACTGTGCACCAGCGAATTCATACTGGGGAGAGATCGTACACCTGCTCTAAGTGTGGGAAGGGATTCACTCGATCAATCAATGTGCTGAAACACCAGCGAGCTCACACTGTGGAGAGACCATTCACCTGCTCTCAGTATGGGAAGGGATTCGCTCAGTCACCCCATAGGCTGAGACACCAGCAAGTTCACAAGAAACTGCAGAGATTCAATTTTGCTGTTAAGCACATGCAGGACTGAACAATGATTATTGGGGGCTGTCTCTGCTGGTGTTAATAACCTCCAACACAATAAGTGTTAATATTCTGGGTAAAAAAAATCAACCAGATCTGCTTTGTTTTCATTTTCAAATGTCTCCATCTTTATGTGGGAGGCTGTGATTAGCCTAATTTCAAACGAAAAATGGAATTGACTATAAAACATAGGAGCAGGAGTGGGCCATTTAGCCTACATTATAACAATAACTTTTTTGTGATGTCCACTGCTTAGGAAATGCACTATATAAATGCAAATCTGTCCTTTTATAATTATCTTCACCCAGTCCTCTGGTTCTTGACCCTCGACAGTGTGAAACGTTTCTCCTTGTATGCTCTATCAAACCACTAGTCCACAGACCCATAATACTGAACAGATCCATGAAATCTCCATTTTACCTTCTTTGGTCTAAAGAGGACAATCCCTGTCTCCATAATCTCTTCACAAAACTGAATTCCCTCATTACGGCTTATGATGGAAGGCGGAGGATTGACAAGCGATTTTGGAAACTATTGTCAGTCAACAGGTGGAGAAAATGGAGAAGGAATCAAACCAGAAAACCCAGTCTTCAGCTTTGTGAATCTTTAGAAACTCTTTGGGAACTGGAATCAGAGAAGAATGAAGGGTGAGTTGTCCAACTGAGCAGAGACAGTCAAGGCACTTTTCCCTTCTTTAAGATGCTGGAACTTTTACTCTGATGTTATCAGTGAAATTAACTGAACTGAAACATTAAAAGGATTCTCTTGACAGTACATCAGGAATTCAAACCTAATATCAGTTTCAGGACAATTAGAATACTTGGTAACTGACAAGACACTGAAAGGTTCAAAGGGTGATGGCACCAGTTGTAGGAGAACTGTTTCCCGGTGACATGGATGTGTCTGTAGTGGGAGGAATCAGACTGTTTCCATGTGTCCACAATCAATGTCCCATCTGTTATAATCCCAGATGGTGTTGTAACTGGACAGGAATATCCCAGAATGGAATCCTGGATCCAAAGATTGTATCTTGTATGTGTTTATGGAAAATGTGGAGGAACAGAGTCACAGGACTACTAATTAATTTTAGCAGCAAGAGAAAACATTTATTAAACTTCCTGCTCTGTCCCAATGAAGCCCAATGGAAGCTCGAGAAACAGCAGCTCATCTTTGACCTGTTACATTACAAACTTCACCCTGGAGAGACAATTCACCTGCTCCGAGTGTGCAAAGTGGTTCATTGATTCATCCATCCTATTTAGAAACCAGCGAATTCCTACTGGGGAGAGGGCATTCACCTGCTCCGAGTGTGGGAAGGGATTCATTCAGTCGTCCAACCTGCTGAGACACCAGCGAATTCACAAGTAATCATGATGATTAAATTTAGTTGTTAACCATATCCAGGACTGAATAACATTAATTAAAGTTTGATCCTGCTGATGTGTTTTGAATCTTCTTAATATCGCCAACACAAATTAACTCCTTTTGAAGGTCTCTCCCTCTCCCCTGCCTCCTCCATCCTCACCTCCAACAACAAGTGTGTGGAGCTCATGGAGCTTCTTTGTCACTAAGATTGAGCCTATCCAATAAGCCACGTCTCTAGCCCTGCAAGTTAAAAAATATACCTCTCAAGTTTTCATTTCAATCATTCATTCAAGGGATATGGGTATGGCTGACTGGGCACACGTTTATTTCCTATCCCCAAATGCCTGTGAACTGAGTGGCATGCTATCATTTCCATGTCAACAATTGCTGTGCATTTGGAATCACTTGTCGACCAAACTAGGTAAGGACAGCAGATTTCCTTCTCTAAAATGAACCAGATGGGTTTATTTTTACAACAATCGACAATGCTTTCACAGTCAGAAATGGACTTTAAATTCCAGAGTTTATTGAATTAAAATTTGAACATCTGCCATTGCGGCATTTGAATCCAAGTCCTCATCACCCTGGGTCTCTAAATTCCTAGCGCAGTGAAAAAATAATAAATAAATATATCGCAATAAACTATAAAGGGTGGTGAATGAAGCCCCATCCATCACCCAAACCAGCCTCTCCCAACCAGTAACTCTGTCTACACTTCCCACTGCCTTGGAAAAGCAGCCAGCATAATTAAGGACCCCACACGCCCCGGACATTCTCGCTTTCACCTTCTTCCGTCAGGAAAAAGATACAAAAGTCTGAGGTCATGTACCAACTGACTCAAGAACAGCTCCTTTCCTGCTGCCATCAGATTTTTGAATGGACCTCCCTTGCATTAAGTTGATCTTTCTCTGCACCATAGCTATGACTGTAACACAACATTCTGCACTCTCTCGTTTTCTTCTCAATGAACGGTATGCTTTGTCTGTATAGCGCAAGAAATAATCATTTTCACTGTATACTAATACATCTGACAATAATAAATCAAATCAAATGCAGTTCACATCTACCCCTCCACTGGAACTGTCTTTTTCTACACCAACGCTTTTTTTACTTGTCTCATTATCACCAAAGTTGCCTTGCACCATCATCCCCTTTTCGATTTAATCACTCCAACCTTACAGCCTATCACAAGACTGTTTATTGTTTCTTCCTCTCTCGCTTTATTTTCTCTGACTCTGTGAAGATGTAATAGTTTACAAACAAGTACATTCTTCCAGTTTGAATAAAATATCTTGTTTGTAAACGATTAATACACTAAATGTTGCCAATTCGGATAAAAGGTCAGTGAACTGAAACATTCACTCTATTTCTCTCGCCAGAGAAGCTGTTTGACCTGCTGAGTGTTTCCAACATTTTCTGTTTTGAGGCGGCATCTCCACATCATGTTTTGAGGTGGGATTTGCAGCATCTGCAATATCGTGTTTTTGGGTCACAGTGGATCAGTTTTCTGTGACTTATCGTTCTCTGTTCAAAAGTGAAGAAGGAGCTTTTAAAGAATGAGACAATAACTGCCCCCCTCCCCCCGTTCAACATGAAACTAAACTCAGTTAATTCCCCCTCAGTAACAATTTGAAATTGACACGGGAACTTTCTCCTGTGAAGTTGCGGTGATAATGAGTGCTCTAGGGAAATGAGTGTGAAACCCCCAGCCCCGGATAGAGGGGAACTGACCATCCATCTCGAGCTCTAATTCCCAAACAGAAAATGCTGCCAATAATCAGCAATGATGTGGAGATGTCGGCGTTGGACTGGGGTAAACATAGTAAGAAGTTTAACACACCAGGTTAAAGTCCAACCGTCGATATGCGCGATCTTCTTGGAGAGGATCTCCAAGAATCCTCTCTCATCTTGGAGATCGCATGTCGAAGATGATCAGCAAGTCAGCCTGAGTCTGTGGCCGCTCTCACCATTTGAAAGCGTCACAATGCCGGGCTGATTGACGGCAACTCGGGACCAATAGGAAGAGAGGCAACTCGGGACCAATAGGGGCGTGTCTGGAGGACCGAGCGGGAGCGGCTGGTCCTCCAAGCAATCGGAGAGAACGAGGAGCGGGGCGAGGAGCTGAGCATGCGCAGTGTGAGTAATGGCGATGGGGAGACAGTGACTGATGTCCAATCGGTAAGTGGGTGGAACCAAAAGAGAAAATGCTGAAAATCTCAGCTGGTCTGGCAGCATATGTAAAGAGAGAAAAGAGCTGACGTTTCGAGTCCAGATGACCCTTTGTCAAAGCTAAAAGGCATAGAAAGTGGGAGATATTTATACTGTAGGGATATTTATACTGTACTGTACCAAAGATGAGTCATAGCCGCATAAACAAGGGGAAAGGCTGCTAATGGCAGTCCATAGAGAATAGAAGATGTGAGTGGCCAAACGGCAGAGAAGCTAAAATCAGAGGGTAAGCTGTGACAGATGAAGAATCAGGGGGAGATGGGTGGGGGAGGCGAGAGATGGATGGTGGGAGGGGAGCAGCAAAATTGTGAAAAAGGGGGCAAAGGGGGAAAAAGATAAGGAAGGGGATAAAATAGGGGAAAAGCAGGGGTAATAAAGAAAGACAATAAATAAAAGATAGAGAACGGTTAAAAATGAAATGAAATGAAAACAAATGTGTCAAGGTGGCGTAGAGCTAATCATCTGAAGTTGTTGAATTCGATGTTGAGACCAGAAGGTTGTAATGTGCCTAGCCGAAGATGAGATGCTGTTCCTCCAGTTTGCATTGAGCTTCACTGGAACATTGCAGCAGGCCAAGGACAGACATGTGGGCATGGGAGCAGGATTGTGTGTTAAAATGGCAAGCATCAGGAAGGTCAGAGTCCTGATTGCGCACAGACTGAAGGTGCTCAGCAAAGCGATCACCCAGTCTATGTTTGGTCACTCCGATATAGAGGTGACCACATTGGGAGCAGCGAATGCAATAGATCAAATTGAAAGAGGTGCAAGCAAAACGCTGCTTAACCTGGAATTAGTGTTTTGGACCTTGGATGGTAAGCATGGAAGAGGTAAAGGGGCAGGTGTTACACCTTCTGTGATTACATAGATTCTTACTTCCACAGTCATTTGCTTTTTTTCCGGTAAGTGGGTGGAATGATGGCTCAGAGGAAGGTTTTCATAAACCGTAAACCCTGAAAAATAATTCCCGGTTGTCAGTTCTCTAGTTATCAAGTGCAGACTCAGATTTCTCCCAGTTTCAGACCTGGGTTGAGAGCCCCGCAAGTTAAACAAACATATCTCTCAAGTTTTCTTTTCAATTATTCATTCAAGAGATGTGGGTGTGGTTGGCTGGACCAACATTTATTGCCCATCCCAACTACCTGTGAACTGAGTGGCATGCTCTTCAGTTCAGAATCAACAATTGCTGTGCATCTAGAATCACTTGGTCGGCCAAACCAAGTAAGGACAGCAGATTTCCTTCTCTAAAATTAACCAGATGGTTTTTTATAATAATCAGCAATGCTTTCATAGTCGGCAATGGACTTTAAATTCCAGAGTTTATTGAATTAAAATTTCACCATCTACTATAGTGGCATTTGAATCAAGGTCCACATCATAGATCATAGAAACCCTACAGTGCAGGAGGCCATTCGGCCCATCGAGTCTGCACCGACCACAATCCCACCCAGGCCCTACCCCCACATATTTACCCGCTAATCCCTCTAACCTACGCATCTCAGGACTCTAAGGGGCAATTTTTAACCTGGCCAATCAACCTAACCCACACATCTTTGGACTGTAGGAGGAAACCGGAGCACCCGGAGGAAACCCACGCAGACACGAGGAGAATGTGCAAACTCCACACAGACAGTGACCCAAGCCGGGAATCAAACCCAGGTCCCTGGAGCTGTGAAGCAGCAGTGCTAACCACTGTGCTACCATGCTGCCCATCACCCTGTGTCTCTAGATTACTAGCCCAGCAATAATACCACTGTGCCATTACCTCTAAAGTTCCACTCTCCACTAGCCCTTAACCCCACCTTTCTCCCATTTCTCTCCTATCTCCTCTCATGCACTCTGACAGTGTATCTTGAACATGAGACCAGTCTTCGCTTCCTTGATTTGATTCTTACTAAGCTGCTGAAATCCACCTTCCCCATGTCCATTAAATGCGTTTGCTTTGTTTTTTTTCCCCCAGGTTAACATCTGAATTGAATCAGTCATTCTCTATCTTAAACATATTCAAGTTGGGAATGCAGCAATTTGTGGATATTAAGGAAATCAATGGATATGGGAACAGGAATAGGAGATTGTAATTGAGCTGGAAGATCATCTAATGGTGGAGCTATTTCCATGTAAGCATAGCAGATGCAGCAACCCTTTCACCTCCTCCCTCCCCACAGTCCAGGGCTTCAAATACATTTTTCAGGTGACACAATGATTTGCTTGTACATCTTGTAATTTCACAGTGAGCATTCACAGCAAACAAAGTTACCTCCTCGACAAAAAAAGACTAAATCCCGATTCAGTGACTGCTTTGTGGAAAATCAACATTTTTCTGCAAGTTTAATTGTGAGTTTCCAGTCATTTACCAGTATAATTCTACATCTCACTCCCAATTTCCAGCTCTCTGTCCTCAGCCTGCTGATCTGCCTTAATGAAACTCAATGGAAGCTGGAGAAATAGCAGCTCATTTTTGATCAGACACTTTACAAACTTCCAGACTCAACATTAATTTCAACAATCACCAATCAGAAACAACATCCCCTTTCTTTCAAACAATAGGAGCTGCTACATGTTCCGCTGTTCCCATTTGCCACTCCAAGAAATATCTTTTGTTTCTACACTGAAAACTTTTAAAAAATACTTATCTCATTATCACCAATGTCGCTTTGCGCCATCAACCCATTTTTCATTCACTCCAATTCCCAATCATTCACTCCAAATTTACATCCTGTCACAAGACTTTGTTGTATCTTGTCTCTTTTCTCTGACTCTTTAGAGGTTTAATAGTTTACAAACAAATACATTCTTTCGGTTTGGATAAAGGATCTGTCCTTGTTTATAAACGATTAAATCTTTAAATGTTGCCTATTTGGGTGACAGGTCAGTGAACTGAAACATTCACTCTTGTTTCCCTCTCCATGGAAACTGTTTTACCTGCTGAGTGTTTCCAGCATGTCCTGTTTTGGAGGTGGGATTTGCAGCCTCTGCAGTATCTTGTTTTTGGGTCATAGTGGATCAGTTTTCATAGAATAGAATCATAGAATTTTCTCTGACTTATTGTTTCCTTTTTAAAGATGAAGATGGAGCTTTTTAAAAATGAGACAATAACTATCCCCCTGTTTAACATGAAACTAAACTCACTGTTAATTCCTCCTCAGTAGTAAATTTAAACACAAAATTTGCAGTGGGGATTGAAGCAGGGACTTTCTCCTGTAAACTTGTGGTGATAATTAGTGCTCTAGGGAAATGAATGTGAATCCCCCAGCCCCGGATAGAGGGGAACTGACCACCATCTCTAGCTCTAATTCCCAAACAGAAAATGCTGCCAATAATCAGTAAGTTTATTTGGTCGCACAAGCTTTCGGAATGTTCCTCCTTTTTCAGGTGTGAAGAGTTGTGTTCACCAACAGGACATATATAAATACAGACTCAATTTATAAGATAATGGTTGGAATGCAAGTCTTTACAGGACACTTCTGGCAGGAGACAATACACACCTCTTTAACCTGTTCTTAACCCTTTCTCCACTCACATTGTCTGTACCTTTAAGACTTGATTACCTGTAAAGACTTGCATTCCAACCGTTATCTTGCACATTTAGTCTGTATCTATGTATGCCCTGTTTGTGAACACACTCACTCACTCACCTGAAGAAGGAGTAACACTCCGAAAGCTTGTGCTACCAAATAAACCTGTTGGACTTTAACCTGGTGTTGTGAGACTTCTTACTGTGTTTACCCCAGTCCAACGCCGGCATCTCCACATCATAATAATCAGCAAGTCAGCCTGAGTCTGTGGCCGCTCTCACCATTTGAAACCGTCACAACACCCGGCAGATTGACAGCAACTCCGGACCAATGGGAAGAGAAAGGGCGGGACTGGAGGACCAAACGGGAGCCGCTGGTCCTCCAATTAATCGGAGCGAGAGGGGCGGGGCTGGGAACGGAGCATGCGCGGCCTGAGTAATGGCGATGGGGAGACAGTAATCTAATGTCCAGTCAGTAAGTGAATGGAATGGCGGCTCGGAGGGAGCGATGGAACCGACGGGTGGGCTGAGAGGCTTTGTAAATATGTTGTGTAAACCGGAAACCCGGAAAAATTATATACCGATCCACGAATGATCGGAGCGGAGCCGCTCTTTTCCTCTTTGCAGATCCCAGTTAACGGTCTTTGTTCAGTACGGAGCATGCGCCGCCACCTTTGTGAGGGGCAATGTGCGTTGCAACGCATTCGCGAGCCTCATCTTTATTGGGGGTAATGTTCTTCAAATTTTTCTCAATGAAAATATGGAAACAACTTGTCCATCAAACTGCTTCACACTTTGAGTTGTAATGTACAAGTCATTGATCGTAATTAGTATTTATATTGTGCCTTTAAAATAATTAAACTATCAAAAGTTATTTCACAGAAATATTGTAAATTGACATGCAGCCATGTAAGGAGATATTAGGGCAGGTGGTCAAAAGATCACCTGTTTGTTCAAAGAGGTAGGTTTTAAGGAGAATCTTAACAGAGATTACAGAGATACGGATTGTCACAACCGTGGAGGAAATCAAAGGTGAGCATTTTGATATTTTGGTTCTTCTGCAAAGGAAACCTTTGTAGGTCACTGAGCCCAGGGGTGATCAAGACAGGCAGCAGAGTTTTGGATTACCTCACGATTACAGAGAGGTTGAATGTGGCAGGCTGGCCGGAGTGCGTTAGGTTAGTTATGTCTGGAGGTAACAAAGGAATGGATGAAAATTTCAGAGGTAGATGAGCTGAGACTGGAGTGGAGTCGGGCGATGTTACTGAAGTAGAAATTGGCAGTCTTGGGGGTGATGCAGTTATTTGGTTGGAAGCTCATCTTGGGTTTAAATATGACCCCAAGTTTGTGACAGCCTGTGTTTGTCTCAGAGTTACTTGTGGGTGGAGTTTGTAGCGGGGACTGAAGACAATGGCTTCAGTCTTTCCAATATTTAAATAGAGGACGTTTCTTCTCATCCAGTACTGGATGTCAGAATGGTGTGTGACTTGGGCACGAACTTGGAGGTGGTAGTGTTCAAACACAGCTGCTACCATAGTCATTCTAGGGGACTGAGGTTGTGGTTTTTTTGGAAATTCTGTTAATGTTCTGTTTGTATTGTTAATGTATGTAATCTTTCTCCTTCAGTATCTGTCGCTCCCAGCGCACCCCCACCTCCCCCCATCCTCTCTTTCTCTGTTCATCTCCTGGAGGCCAGTTTTTGTGTTTTGGCCCAGACAGGTTCCCTTTCTTGAAGGACATTAGTGAACTATTTGGATTTTTACAATAATCCAGCAGCTTTCATGGTTACTTTTTCCTGGTGCCGGCCCCACAGATTTTCAGATTCATTCTGCTCAATTTCATAACCTGTGTTTTGTGGGGTGTCTCTCAATTCTTTTTTCCTGTTTTATATAATTTCACAGGATATTAGACAGGAAGGAATTCAGTTGGGAAACTGAAAGCAAACATATCAGGATCTGACAGAATCACCTAATTTATCGTGAACTGAAGACTATCAGATTTCAATCATGGAAGTAAAAAATACTTTCCCACTAGGGAAAAACCGTGGAAATGTTGGGACTGTGGGAAGAAATTCAGTTACCCATCCCAGTTGGAAAAACATCAACACATTCACACTGGAGAGAGACCATTTATCTGTTCTACATGTGGGAAGGGATTTACTCAGTTACCCCACCTGCTGAATCATCAATAAATTTACACTGGGGAGAGGCGATTCGCCTGTTCTGAGTGTGGGAAAGGATTCACTCAGTCATCTGACTTGCTGATATACCAGCGAGTTCACACCGGAGTGAGGCCATTCTCCTGCTCGGAGTGTGGGAAGGAATTTACTAATTCATCCAATCTGCACAGGCATGAGCGAGTTCACACTGAGGAGAGACCTTTTAAGTGCCAGGACTGTGGGATGTGTTTTAAAAGTTCAGGACATCTGAGGTGCCATGAACGTCTTCACACTGATGAGAGACCGTTCAGGTGCTCTCACTGTCAGACTGGGTTCAGGCGATCAGCTGACCTCACTGTACACCAGTGAATTCACACTGGGGAGAAACCATTCACCTGCTCCAAGTGTGGGAAGGGTTTCATTCGGTCATCCCACATTGTGAAACACCAGCAGATTTATAAGTTAAAAAATCACATCCAGGATTGAACCATGTTCTTTTTGGTCTGTTTCTGCTGAAGTTAATAAACTCCAGCCCAATTATAAATGTTACTATTCTGGAATAAAGTTATATAAATCAGTTTTTTGCGAAATACAGTGTCTGATCTTTTTTAATATTTCTGATACAAGTTAGTTCCTATTGCAGGGCTCTCTCTCTCCCCTGCCTCCTCCATCCTCACCTCCAATAACAAGTGTGAGGAGCTCATGGAGCTTCTTTGTCACTAAGATTGAGACAACTCCATCAGCTGCCTCTTCTGCTAACCCACTGGGACAAACTGTCTATTGTTCTCTAGTTGCTGTGTGACCTCAGCTTGGTTCGATGGTGTTTTACATGCACCTGCTACTCTGGTCCTTCTAGGTGGACGTTGAGAGCTTGGGAGATTCCGTTGGATTTACGGTCAATTTAATGGTATATAAAATCCCTCTCAGATGTATGGGATTGGGGGTGATCTAGGAAATTGGATCAGGAATTGGCTAGCGGATAGGAAACAGAGGGTGGTGGTTGATAGTAAATATTCATCATGGAGTGCGGTTACAAGTGGTGTACCTCAGGGATCTGTTTTGGGGCCACTGCTGTTTGTAATATTTATTAATGATCTGGATGAGGGTATAGTTGGGTGGATTAGCAAATTTGCTGATGACACCAAAGTCGGTGGTGTGGTAGACAGTGAGGAAGGGTGTCGTAGTTTGCAGGAAGACTTAGACAGGTTGCAAAGTTGGGCCGAGAGGTGGCGGATGGAGTTTAATGCGGAGAAGTGTGAGGTAATTCACTTTGGTAGGAATAACAGATGTGTTGAGTATAGGGCTAACGGGAGGACTTTGAATAGTGTGGAGGAGCAGAGGGATCTAGGTGTATGTGTGCATAGATCCCTGAAAGTTGGGAATCAAGTAGATAAGGTTGTTAAGAAGGCATATGGTGTCTTGGCGTTTATTGGTAGGGGGATTGAATTTAGGAGTCGTAGCGTTATGTTGCAACTGTACACAACTCTGGTGCGGCCGCACTTGGAGTACTGTGTGCAGTTCTGGTCCCCACATTACAGGAAGGATGTGGAGGCTTTGGAGAGGGTGCAGAGGAGGTTTACCAGGATGTTGCCTGGTATGGAGGGGAGATCCTATGAGGAGAGGCTGAGGGATTTGGGATTGTTTTCGCTGGAAAGGCGGCGGCTAAGAGGGGATCTTATTGAAACATATAAGATGATTAGAGGTTTAGATAGGGTGGATAGGGATAGCCTTTTTCCTCTGATGGAGAAATCCAGCACGAGGGGGCATGGCTTTAAATTGAGGGGGGGTAGTTATAGAACCGATGTCAGGGGTAGGTTCTTTACCCAGAGGGTGGTGAGGGATTGGAATGCCCTGCCAGCATCAGTAGTAAATGCGCCTAGTTTGGGGGCGTTTAAGAGATCCGTAGATAGGTTCATGGACGAAAAGAAATTGGTTTAGGTTGGAGGGTCACAGTTTTTTTTTAACTGGTCGGTGCAACATCGTGGGCCGAAGGGCCTGTTCTGCGCTGTAATGTTCTATGTTCTATGTTCTATGTTCTGTCCTTCACCAACTCTCTCTTTCTGCCTGTCACTTGGTCTCTTGTGCAGTTCCAGACTGGCTGGCAGGTTTCCTTCCCTGCACCAGTTGGGTTTTTACAACAATCCAGCAGTTTTCGTGGTCACTTTTTCCTAGTACCGGTCCCACTAATTACCAGATTCATTCAGCTCAATTTCACAACCTGCCTTTGTGTTTTTGTGGATTCTTTCTCACTCCCTTTTTTCTGTTTTAAATCAATTTCAAAAGGTATTAGAAGGGGAGGATTTGCAGTTGGGAAACTGAAATCAAATATTACATCAGGATCTGACAAAGTCACTCAATTTATCATAACTGAATATCATCGGATTTTGAACATGGAAGGAAAAAGCATCGTTCACAGTGAGGAGAAACCGTACATGTGTTCTTTGTGTGGACGAGGATTCAGCCAATCATCTGGCCTGTCAAGACACAAGCACAGTCACAGTGGGGAGATACCGTGGAAATGTGGGGATTGTGGGAAGGGATTCAGAGACCCGTCTGAGCTGAAAATTGAGGGGATCTGGGGAAGGAGGTTGGGGGGGAATTGGAAGGGGAGAGATGTTGGGAGGGATTGATTGGTGGGGGAATTGGGAGGGACTTTGGGTGAGGTAGGAAGGTATAGGGAGGGGTGGGGGGATGAGTGCATCTCTGGCTAGGCTAGTATTCATTATCCATCCCTAATTGCTCTTCTTCCAGCAAAGAAGCTTGAGAAGTGAACCCAGCCAGCACAGAGGAAGGGAGAAAACTTGCAATGAACGAAACAAATGATGGCGATGTTGATGTGTTTGGAATTCTGCACGGGAAATGGGAGTGTGTGTGGACTGGGCATGATTATAGTTTTGGAAAACGAGAGGAAGAACAATTCCATTAAAACTATATTTCCCTGTTCTGAATTTCCAAGCTGCAGTCAGTGTGATTATTTTTGTTTTTTTTTACAGGACTTAGAAATGAAGGATTTGGAGATGCGAAACACAAAATAAACAGCTTGGTTGAATCACTTGATTATTCACAACCTCAAGGTCATCAGCTTTTGAAATAAGAAGGAGGAATGTTCTTCCATTCTGTATCCAAGAAAATATCTGAAACATCAATGTGAGTGGAAAAGCCCTGAGACACATACAGACCCGGGTTCCAGTGCACTGACCGTGGAAAGAGCTTTAACCAGTTACAGTCTGAAACAACATTGAATCATTCACATTGGGAAGAAACTGTACACGTGTCCCATGCGTGGACGAGGCTTCAATTGATCGTCCAAACATGGAGACCCACAAAGAGGTCAGCACCATGGAAAAACCATGGAAATGTGAGGACTGTGGTAAAAGATTCAATTATCCATCCCGGCTGGAATACCATCGGCACAGTCATACTGGGGAGAGGCCGTTCATTTGTTCCATTTGTGGGAAGGGATTTACTCAGAAGACCTCCCTGAGGTTACACCAGAGAATTCACACTGAGGAGAGGCCTTTCAGCTGCACTCACTGTGGGAAGAGGTTCAGGTATTCTTCCACCCTCACTACACACCAGCGAGTTCACACTGGGGAGCGACCATTCACCTGCTCCGTGTGTGAAAAGGGATTCACTCAGTCAGCCAGCCTGCTGAATCACCAGCGAGTTCACACTGGAGAAAAGCCATTCACATGTTCCACGTGTGGGGAGGGATTCACTCGCTCATCCGGCCTTCTGTCACACCAGCAAATTCACACGAAGGAGAAGCCATTCAGCTGCACTTACTGTGGAAAGAGTTTCGGGCAGTCATCCACCCTCGCTGTACACCAACGCACTCACACTGGGGAGAAACCGTTCACCTGTTCCGAGTGTGGGAAGGGATTCTCTCAGTCATTCGACCTGGTGAGACACCAGCGACTTCACACTGGGGAGAGACCGTTCACCTGCTCCGAGTGTGGGAAGGGATTTCCCCGGTTATTCAGCCTCCAGTTACACCAGCGAATTCACACTGAGGAGAATCCATTCAGATGCAGTACATGTGGAAAAAGTTTCAGGCAATCATCTGTGCTCATTGAGCACCAGAGAATCCACACTGAGGAGAAGCCATTCAGCTGCACTACCTGTGGAAAGAGGTTCAGACATTCTTCTGCCCTCACTGTACACCAACGGACTCACACTGGAGAGAAACCGTTCACTTGCTCCGAGTGTGGGAAAGGATTTACTCAATCATTTGACCTGGTGAGGCACCAGCGAATTCACACTGGGGAGAGACCGTTCACCTGCTCCGTGTGTGGGAAAGGATTTGCCCGGCTATCCGGCCTCCAGTCACACTACCGGATTCACATCTAGGAGACTCCATTCAGCTGCACGCCGTGGAAAAAGTTTCAGGCTGTCACCTAAGCTCACTGCACACCAGCAAATTCACACTGAGGAGAGACTGTTCACCTGGTGTGTGTGTGAAAAAGGGATTCTAAGTTCCTTCAAACTGCAGACTCACCAGCGAATGCAGAAGTGACTGTGGGTGTTGATTATTGTTGATTATTGTTGATTATACGCCTGCTGCTAATCACATCCAAGACTTACAGTCTGAGTATATTAGGTTTGTTTCTGCTGATATTAACAACCCTGTAACCGGCTGGAGTTTTAATATTCTGGGGATTCACTTGTCTTTGGGGCTGCTGTGTCCTTTTTTAAAAGTACCATCTGTGATCTTTCCCCTTAATTAAAGAACAGGAACTTGTTCACAATAAATGTCTCAACATTATCAATTCCAAATTGATCTTTGGTGAAAAAGCTACATTTCAGTGTCTGAAAGCTTTCACTGATGAGTATCTCTGATTAGAAAGTGCTGATTAATCGTCACTGTCAATTCTTGCTGTCCTGCACGTTCCTCACGGTGACACCTCCATTATGAATTATATTATCAAGGAATATGTATAGAACAGTGAAATATTTTACAGATACATCAATAAATCATTGCTCAACATGGATATTGATGAAACTTTACAGTTGCTGAGTTCAATCATTTACGACACAGCAGCAGCAACATTTGATAACCTTAGCCTCAGTGGTGGTAAATATAACAAAATGTCTTCTGAAGGCAGCTGGACAAACAGTTGTGGGAAATGGGAATATCAGGTCACAATGACAGATTTAGAAGTGGAAAGATGCGAGAAAGCTCAATTGTAAGATAAACACCAGCAGAGACTGGTTGGGCCGACTGGCCTATCTACACCCTGTCAAATTCTATTCATGGATTCAAATGATCAGATTGAGAGACACGCAAGGACACCATAACAGACAGAAACTCTGGAAATGTGGCGACTGTGGGAAGGGATTTAGTTCCCTATCCCAGCTGGAAACTCATTGGCACAGTCATACTGGAGAGAGGCCATTTGCCTGCTTTGTGTGTGGGAAAGGAATCACTGAATCATCCAGCTCCCAGAAACACCAGCACATTCAGTGAAGAGGAACCATAAGACTACTGTGTATGGGAAGAGCTTCACTCAGTCACCCAGTCTCCAGATAGTCTGTAAGAATTCTGTTCTTTCATTTTGTGTATATGTATATCGTCTGTAGGAGAGTTGTGTTCTTTCACTGTGTGTTAATATAATCTGTAGGAGTTGTGTTAATATAGTCTGTAGGAGTTGTGTTCTTTCACTGTGTTAATATAGTCTGTAGTAGTTGTGTTCTTTCATTGTGTGTTAATACAGTCTGTAGGGTTTGTGTTCTTTCACTGTATTAATGTAGTCTGTAGGAGTTGTGTTAATTCATTTGGTCTTGATCTGTAGGGTACACTACAGGGGCGGCACGGTAGCACAGTGGTTAGCACTGCTGCTTCACAGCTCCAGGGACCTGGGTTCGATTCCCGGCTTGGGTCACTGTCTGTGTGGAGTTTGCACATTCTCCTCATGTCTGCGTGGGTTTCCTCCGGGTGCTCCGGTTTCCTCCCACAGTCCAAAGATGTGCGGGTTAGGTTGATTGGCCATGCTAAAAAAAAAAAATTGCCCTTAGTGTCCTGGGATGCATAGGTTAGAGGGATTAGTGGGTAAATATATGGGGGTAGGGCCTGGGTGGGATTGTGGTCGGTGCAGACTCGATGGGCCGAATGGCCTCTTTCTGTACTGTAGGGATTCTATGACTTCTATTCTATGACTACATAGAGCTAAAGTCATGTCTTGAACAAGCCTGTCTGAGTTTTGAACAGTGAATTTAAAGTTAATTAGTGTCACATGTAGGCTTACATTAACACTGCAATGAAGTTACTGTGAAAATCCCCCAGTTGCCACACTCCGGGTGCGTTGAGGGAGAAATTAGCATGGCTATTGCACCTAACCAGCATGTCTTTGGACTGTGGGAAGAAACCGGAGCACCCGGAGGAAACCCACACAGACGCAGGGAGAATGTGCAGACTCTACACAGACAGTGACCCAAGCCGGGAATCGAACTCGGGTCCCTGATGCTGTGAGGAAGCAGTGCTAAGCACTGTGCCACCTTCATCATGCTGAGATAGTGGGAAAGCAGGAGTTATATGAAATAACAAAAGAATCAGTGAGCTCTCGAAGCAGGTGGGTGCTGTTTATATGAACACACCTCTAATTGGACAAGAAGCACATGATTGTGTCATGAAATGTCCACGGACAGTTCTTATTGGGAGCCTCAGGGGAGACGGCTGGGGGAGGTTTCGAGCATAAGAAAAGTCCTCATGGCGTTTGGTGTATTGGAGAAAAGAACAATGAAAAGAAAAAAAAGAGAAAGAAGTAAGAAAGCTGGAAACTCTGCAAGAAAACCAGGAGCTGCGAGAAAAGAAGTAAACTCTGCTGTCCTGATATCACATGGGAAGTGTGGAGCTCATGTTCTTCTGTGAATCACTGCCTGAATTTTACCTTTAGTCTCAGTTTGTTCTGTCTTCCTCTTAATAAAGCTGCTCCATAACTGAACTTTTATTTTCATATTTGATCCTGTTGCAAGGGCTTCAATCCTGACAACCCAGGTGTTCACGCCCAGGGAGATGGTATCCATCCACTCCAAAGATGGGAAATGGTTCATATGTTCATCCAGCCTTACCAATCTTCAAGTACTTCACTCTGCTCAAAGCCTTTTTAAGTGTTCTCAATGTGTGAAGAGTTTATAAAGCTCTAAACATCAGCACATTCACAGCGGAGATAAACTATTCACCTGCATTGAGTGTTGGAAAAGATACACTATCAATTGAACCTATTGGCACAGCAGCCAGTTCACAACTGACTTGATTGGTTGGACCCTCTTATCCTGGCCACAGGGATGAGCCTGAACCAATTATTCATCACCTCAGTGTCAAGTTCACCCTGAGCTGATTTTCTGACCCATATTCATTGCATCACCAAGGGCGTCTACTTCCACCTCTGTGACAGCTCCAGGCTCTTCTGGTTCAGCCAATTTGCTGCTGTGACCCCTATTCCTGCCTTTTCTCCCTTCAGCCCTAATTATTCCAAATCTCCCCGAGCTTTCTTCTCATACTCAATCTGCTATAAATTCATAACACTGCGACCTGCATTCTAATTCATAGTCAAAAATATTGGAAAATCTCAGCTGGTCTGACAGCATAGAACATAGAACATAGAACAGTACAGCACAGAACAGGCCCTTCGGCCCACGATGTTGTGCCGAGCTTTATCTGAAACCAAGATCAAGCTATCCCACTCCCTATCATCCTGGTGTGCTCCATGTGCCTATCCAATAACCGCTTAAATGTTTCTAAAGTGTCTGACTCCACTATCACTGCAGGCAGTCCATTCCACACCCCAACCACTCTCTGCGTAAAGAACCTACCTCTGATATCCGTCCTGTATCTCCCACCACGAACCCTATAGTTATGCCCCCTTGTAATACCTCCATCCACCCGAGGAAATAGTCTTTGAACGTTCACTCTATCTATCCCCTTCATCATTTTATACACCTCTATTAAGTCTCCCCTCAGCCTCCTCCGCTCCAGAGAGAACAGCCCTAGCTCCCTCAACCTTTCCTC
Organism: Mustelus asterias; assembly: GCF_964213995.1. Lineage (NCBI taxonomy): Eukaryota > Metazoa > Chordata > Chondrichthyes > Carcharhiniformes > Triakidae > Mustelus > Mustelus asterias. Next base: position 11,655,586 of record NC_135823.1, on the reverse strand, counting down.
ATATGACCTACCCTCCAAACCAGGCAGCATCCTGGTAAATCTCCTCTGCACTCTTTCCAGCGCTTCCATCTGTGGAAAGAGAATAGAGCCAACGTTTCGAGTCTGCATGATCGTTCATCAGAACTTCATCAGTATTTTGCTTTATCCTAATTCAGCCCCAGTCACACATTACCCTTGTACTCATCAATGTTCCTTGGTTTCAAATCTGGCAATGCATTGATTTTACAATTTTGAGATGTAAATTCAAATCCTGCCATGGGCTCACCCCTCCCTATCTCTATAAACACCTCCAGTCCAACAACCATCCAAGATCTTTCTGCTCCTCCAATTCTGGTCTCTGACACATCCCCGATTTTTATCACTCCAGATATACATTCAGCTATCTGGCTGTAGGGCATTGGATACCCTCCCTAACCACCTCCACTCCCTACCTCTCTCCTTTCAGAGGCTCCACAAAATCCTCCTCTTTGATCCAGTGTTTGGTTAAATGTCCGAATATCTCCTGTTGTGTCTTGGTGTTGAAATTTGTGTGAAACACTCCACATAGTTTCAATATGCTAAAGATGATTGATAAATACAAGTTATTACAACTGTTAAATGCCATCCAGGAGTTTATTGCTGCTCTGTTTACCTGGACTGAAGTTTAAAATTCTACGTTTATGTCATAAATCAGCTTTGTTTTATACTTGCTGTGATAGTTTTTATCCTTTAATAAGAGGAGACTAATCCTGTTACAAATTATTCAGTTTGTTTTCATTTTCTCCATTCTCCAGATTATTTCAATCCTCAAGCCTTTCTTTACCAGTCACAGCTCTCCAAAGCTGACCCTGGGTGTCCTTTCTCATTGCACTGTGTTTATTCTCTCTAATAATCCCTGCTGTCTGTGCTAAATGTTGTCAATGATGAAGATGAACAACATGGGGTGGCACAGTGGTTAGCACTGCTGCCTAATAGTGCCAGGGACCCAGGTTCCATCCTGGGTTGGGTCACTGTCTGTGAGGAGTTTGCACGTTCTCCCCGTGTCTGCGTGGGTTTCCCCCAGATGCTGCGGTTTCCTTTCACAGTCCAAAGATGTGTAGGTTTGGTTGATTGGCCATACTAAGTTGACCCTAGTTTCAGGGGGATTAGCAGAGTAAATATTTGGGGTTGCCGGGCTAGGGTGGGATTGTTGTCAATGCAGGCTCGATAGACCGAATGGCCTCTTTCTGTATTGTGGGCAACGCATGATCCATAGAACCTGGAGCTCTTGTACCCAGCATTTCTATCTGTAGAGCATGCCCCCTCATCAGGAGGGGGCAATCAGCCTTCAGGAGAACAGTGACCACGACACCACACAACCCTGCCACAGCAACCTCTGCAAGATGTGCCAGATCATCGACATGGATGCCATCATCTCACGTGAGAACACCATCCACCAGGTACACGGTACATACTCTTGCAACTCGGCCAATGTTGTCGACCTGATACGCTGCAGGAAAGGATGTCCCAAGGCATGGTACATTAGCGAGACCATGCAGACGCTACAACAACGGATGAATGAACACCGCTCGACAATCACCAGGCAAGAGTATTCTCTTCCTGTTGGGGAACACTTCAGCGGTCACAGGCATTCGGCCTCTGATCTTCGGGTAAGCGTTCTCCAAGGCAGCCTTCACGACACACGACAACGCAGAGTCGCTGAGCAGAAACTGATAGCCAAGTTCCGCACACATGAGGACGGCCTCAACCAGGATCTTGGATTCATGTCACACTATCTGTAACCCCCACAACTTGCCTGGGCTTGCAAAATCTCACTAACTGTCCTGTCTGGAGATAATACACATCTCTTTAACCTGTGCTTAACGCTCTCTCCACTCACATTGTCTGTACCTTTAAGACTTGATTACCTGTAAAGGCTCGCATTCCAACCATTATTTTGTAAATTGAGTTTGTGTCTTTATATGCCCTGTTTGTGAACTGAAATCCCACTCACCTGATGAAGGAGCAGCGCTCCGAAAACTAGTGGCTTTTGCTACCAAATAAACCTGTTGTCCTTTCACCTGGTGTGAGACTTCTTACTGTGTTTATCCCAGTCCAACGCCGGCATCTCCACATAATGACCCTCAACACGTCACAGAGGACCGTGCGCATGTGCCCTTCCTCCCTGTGTTTAGGGCATGCGCGGTACCGCCCAGTGATTTGCACATGCGTCGTGCAGGTGATGGCGAAGGGGTTTGTTTGTTTCTTTCTGCAGCGGGTAAGTTTACTAGGTGTCGGAAAGGGAGCGATGGAGGCAATGGGCGAGTGGGGAAGCTTCACAAACACCCTGTTTGGTCCCCAATTCCTGAATATGGAGCCAGCGGCCCTGCGTTGTTCCTGAGCGGGACCCTCAGCTGCGGGTCTTCTCCCGATCAGAGATCCGAGTTAACGGCCGCTATGGTTAGAGGAGTAACATCATGGTTAGAGCAGGCAGAGTGCGGCAGGGCGCATGCGCAGGCAGCCGAGCCCGTGGAGCCAATCAGGGAGAGTAGGGTAGACCAGCCGCCCGTTCTCAGAGCTCCAGCCCCGCCCAGGGGAGTACATGAGTGATAAGAGTTTGCTGTGAAATCAAAGCATTGTTCTCAAACAGAAACTACAATAACTCCTGTTCATATAGTGCTTTAACATCAGAAAGCATGTCAGTGAACCTGAACACACCCCATTCCTTCTCGGCCTTTTGGCTAAGATCAAGTGTAGTATTGACATGCTGTGCTTGGTTGAAGTCATTAGGTTACATTTCAGCTTCATTTGAAGCAATTTTTAAAAGCGGCATCTCGGCCTTTTGGCTAAGATGCAAATGAGATCAAGCCTTGGAGGAGGTGCAATGCCTACTCCAATCAGTTTGGATCATGTAGATCAAGCCCAGGACAGGAGGTGAGAGCCCTGTCTTGTCAGCTTGGATCGAGAATGTCTCAACTTGTTGAGACTCTGAATTGGACTTGACTTGATTGAATTGGAATAAAAATACAAAATGTATAAAACAAAACCTGACACCCAGACACATAATGAGATACGTGTGATGACACATCATGTGTGGATCCACAAGAGTTGGGGGAGATCCAAAACGAATAGCCATGGATGTTAGGGAAATAACTAGTGATGTCTTGAGGAGTGTACATATTGCAGAGAAGGTGGTGCTGGAAGTCTTAAAGTGCATTAAGGTAGATAAATCACACCTGATGAAGTGTATCCCAGGGTGTTGTGTTGTGGGAGGCAAGGGAAGAAATTGCAGGTTCCCTGGCAGAGATATGAATCAGCGACAGCCACATGTGAGGTGCCTGAAGATTGGAGGGTGGCAAATGTTGTGCCTTTGCTTAAAAAGGGCTGCTGGGAATTACGGACCAGTGAGCCTATCATCTGCAGCGGGTAAGTTGTTAGGTATTCTGAGAGACAGGTTCTAAAGGCATTTAGAGAGGCAAGGACTGATTAGGGACAGTCAGCATGGCTTTGTGAGTGGAAAATCATGTCTCACGAATTGGAGTTTTTTGAAGGGGTAACCAAGAAGGTAGATGAGGGCAGTGCAGTCAACATTGTCTGCATGGAATTTAGCAAGGCCTTTGACCGGGTACCACATGGTAGGTTGTTGCATAATGTTAAATCTCACGGGATCCAGGGTGAGGTAGCCAAATGGATGCAAAATTGGCTTGATGAGAGAAGACAGAGGGTGGTTGTAGAGGGTTGTTTTTCAAACTGGAGACCTGTGACCAGCAGTGTGCCTCAGGGATCGATGCTGGGTGCACTGTTATTTGTCATTTATGTTCATGATTTGGATGAGAATTTAGGAGGCATGGTTAGTAAATTTGCAGATGACACCAAGATTGGTGGCAGAGTGAACAGTGAAGAAAGTTATCTAGGATTGCAACGGGATCTTGATCAATTGGGCCAGTGGGCCGATGAATGGCAGATGGCGTTTAATTTAGTTAAATGCAAGGTGATGCATTTTGGTAGACCGAACCAGAGCAAGACTTACTCAGTTAATGGTAGGGCATTGGAGAGAGTTATAGAACAAAGAGATCTCGGGTACAAGTTCATAGCTCCTTGAAAGTGGAGTCACAGGTGGGCAGAGTGTGAAGAAAGCATTCGGCATGGGGAGTGGGATAGCTTGATCTTGGTTTCAGATAAAGCTCGGCACAACATCGTGGGCCGAAGGGCCTGTTCTGTGCTGTACTGTTCTATGTTCTATGCATGGTTTTATTGGTCAGAACAATGAATACAGGAGTTGGGACGTCCTGTTGAATTGTACAAGACATGGTAAGGCCACACTTGGAATACTGTGCACAGTTCTGGCCACCCTATTATAGAATGGATATTAAACTAGAAATGGTGCAGAAAAGATTTACTGGGATGGTACTGGGACTTAATAGTTTGAGTTATATGAGAGGCTGGATAGACTGGGACTTTTTTTCCCTGGAGCGCAGGAGGCATAGGAGTGATCTTATAGAGCTCTATAAAATAATGAGGGGCATCGATAAGGTAGATAGTCAACAAATTTTCCCAAAGATAGGGGAGTATAAAACTCGAGGGCATATGTTTAACGTGAGAGGGGAGAAATACAAAAAGGTCCAGGGGGCAATTTTTTCACACAGAGGGTGGTGAGTGTCTGGAACAAGCTACCAGAGGTCATAGTAGAGGCTGGTACAACTTTGTCTTTGAAAAAGCATTTAGACAGTTACATGGGTAAGATTGATATCGAGGGATATGAGCCAAACACGGGCAATTAGGACTATCTTCATGGTTAAAACTGGGCGGCATGAACAAGTTGGACCGAAGGGCCTGTTTCCATGCTGTAAACCTCTATGACTTTATGAGATATTAGGACTGGTGACCAAAAACTGGGGGAAATAGCTAGGTTCTGAGGAGAGTCTTAAGGGTGGAAAGTGAGGTGGAGGGAGGAAGGGAAGTCCAGAGCTTGGAGCCATAGAAACTGAAGACATGGCCGTCAGTGGTGGAGCAATTGTAACACGGTATTTGCAAAAAGCCAGAATGAGAACAGTGCAAATACCTCAGAATTTCTTGGCAGAAGAATAGAAATTGCTGGAAAAACTCAGCAGCGCTGACACCATCTGTGGAGAGAGGATAGAGCCAATGTTTCGAGTCTGGATGACCCTTTGTCGGAGCTTAGGGTTGAGTTTTTCCAGCATTTTCTGTTTTTGTTTTAGATTCCAGCATCCATAGTATTTTGCTTTTATCTCAGAGAATGTTGTGGCTGGAGAAAATTTGAAAGTTGGGAAAAACAAGGATGAGGATTATAAATCTGTACTCAGAGCTACTACACCTCAGGAAGCACGGTGGTGATAGGAGAACAAGATTTTTTACGAGTGAAGACGAGACAGAAAACCTTGGACCAATAAAACAGCCCAAAGATGTGTAGGTTAGGTAGATTGGCCACAGTAAATTGCACATTAGTCAGGGGGATTGGCAGTACAAATGTAGGGGTATGGGGATAGAGCATGGGTGGGATTGTTGTTGGTGTGGGCTTGATGGGTAGAATGGCCTCCTTCTACACTGTAGGGATTCTATGATTAAAATGCTCGATAAATCCAGCAGGTCTGACAGCATCTGTGGTGAGAAAGAGAGCTAACGTTTCAAATCTAAATGCTCTTTCTACATATTCTGCTGAGCTAATCCAGCATTTTCTGTTTTTATCTCAGATTTCCAGCATCTGCAGTATTTTGCTTTTACATTTACCTGGGAAAAGATTTCAAACATCAGTATGACTGGAAAAGCACCAAGATTCTCACACACAACCAAGTGAGAGTGTTCCAGTGCACTGACTGTGGAAAGAGCTTTAACCAGTTACACAAACTAAAGAAAAAATCACACCATTCACAGCGGGAAGAAACTGTACTTGCGTTGTATGTGTGGGCAAGGCTCCATCTGATCACCTAACCTGGAGCAAAACAAGGACACGGGCACTATGGAGAAACCCTGGAAATGTGCTGAGTGTGGGAAGGGATTCAAATTCCCTTCCCAGTTGGAAACCCACCGACGCATTCACACTGGAGAGAAACCGTGGAAATGTGGAGACTGTGGGAAAGGATTCAATTACCCTTCCAGACTGGAAACTCATCGATGCAGTCACACTGGGGAGATGCCGTTCACCTGCTCTGTGTGTGGGAAGGGATTCAGTCAATCTTCCAACCTGCTGACACACAAACTTATTCACACTGAGGAGAGACCTTTCATCTGCACTGACTGCGGAAAGAGGTTCAGACAGTCATCCAACCTCACGGCACACCAACGTGTTCACACTGGGGAGAAACCATTCACCTGTTCTGTGTGTGGGAAGGGATTCATTCAGTCAGCTACATTGCTGACACACCAGCGAGTTCACACTGAGGAGAGGCCATTCACCTGCACGGACTGTGGAAAGAGGTTTAGGCATTCAGGGCACCTCATTGTACACCAACGAATTCACACTGGAGAGAGACCATTCACCTGCTCCAAGTGTGGGAAGGGATTCACTGATTCATCTGGCCTTCTGACACACCAGCGAGTTCACACTAGAGAGAAGCCCTTCATTTGCACTGAGTGTGGGAAGGGATTTGCTCACTCATCCAATCTGGTGACACACCAGCGAGTTCATACTGGGGAAAGGCCAATCATCTGCATTGTGTGTGGAGAGGGATTCACTCAGTCATCCCAACTGCTGAGACACAAACAAATTCACAAGTGACTGTCAAGGATGAATTTTGCTGTCATTGTTGCTGTTAATCACATCCAGGACTGAACTATGTTAATTCTGAAAGTTGGGATTTGTTGCTGCTGACATCAATAATCCCTGTAACAGGGCTGAAGTTTAATATCCCGGATCTGTAGCTGATTGTGTTCTCAGGGCTGTAGTGTCCCGAAAGAGCCGCTGTCTGTGATCTTTCCCCATAATTCAGAAACTCTCATCAGAAATTAGTTTACAGTGAGATTCTGAACTTTAACTTCAATCCTAAATTGATCTTTGGTAAGAACTCTACAATTCAGTGTCTGAGACATTCCACTAATTAACATCTCCAATTAGAAAGTACTGATTAATCCTCGCTGACAATTCTTACTGACTTTCCCATTACACACAGCGACACCTCCATTATCCACCAGAAAGAAAGGGAATGGGATTTGTTGGCGAATCGAGAGTTCCCAAATGTTACCCCTGCTGCCTGGTACAGAATTCTCCTCAGCGCAGGAACGGAGACAAGTTCAATCCAAGTAACGGACTGTACTGTATGAAAACTTCAGAAATTTATGCAATATTATAAAAATTGTTCACTCTCGCTCTGTATTGTGAAGAAAGCTTCCATAGCAGCTTGCGGGCTGACAAACACAGGACAGGCCTGTTATCTCTGTCAAGGACATGTCTCTACTACAGGCCCTGAAATAAGGTATTTCTAACCCTGATACGATTGGATCTCATGACCCATATGTAACCCAACTTTCTGTGTAAAGGTTAAAACAGGCTCTTGAGAGCAAAGTGATATTGAAGTGATCTATACTGGCTTCAGTCCAACACCCACATTCTAGATCACACCAGTTAACCGTTCAGAGGTGACTGCTGCCACCAGCTGCAGAGACCAGCACTCACTATGCGTCATCCGTCCATTTGTCCTCCGGGATCAGTAAACCATTCTCACATGCCACGGGTCGTGTGTTTTTCTTGTCTATTTAGCTTCCACCTCATATTTAAACTGTTGATTCTCAATATTTATATTCTCAATATTCTGATTATTTCATCCAGTCCCCATCTGATGATGTCATGAAGGCTATCCAATCGCAGTGAAGCCTTAGTGGTGAAAACAGTTTTGTTTGAGATGGCAGCAAGTCCATTACTGAGAGATCAGCAAAGGAAACTAATGGGAAAGACAGCGAGGCTGCACATGGACATCAGCAATAGTGTTAAGTCAATGAAGATACACAATTGTTACACCATCTGGTGGCTATTATGCAATACATCTCCTAGGATATTGGAGCAGTGATGAACTAAGTCAGGGGAATATTGGAGACAGAGTCACAGCCGCATTAAATTCTTTCTTGATTGGGACCACCATCAATATGGTGGGGGGGGACTAAAATCATCAAAAATTCCAAGAGGAAATCTGAGGCTGCAATTATCAGGGATACTGTTCTGAAATTTACACTCACCAATCAAGGCTGATCACTCAGGCTGGCAATAGACTGTCCAATGTTACAATGTTGTTGTTGCCTCTGTCCCAGACATTCATAGAATCCCTCCAGTGCAGAGGAGGCCATTCAGCCCATTGAGTCTGCATCGACCACAATCCTAACTAGCCCCTATCTCTTTAACCCCACGTATTTACCCTGCTAGTCCCACTGACACTAAGGGGCAATTTAGCATGGCTAATCAGCCTAACCTGAACATCTTTGGACTGTGGGAGAAAACCAGGAGCACCTGGAAGAAACCCACGCAGACATGAGGAGAACGTGCAAGCTTCACACAGATAGTGACCCAAGCCGGGGATTGAACCCAGGTCCCTGGTTCTGTGAAGCAGCAGTGCTAACCACTGTGCCACCATGCTGTTCCATATAGAGTTAGATTTCAGAGAAAGAGATGGAATGGGATTGACAAAATCGCTTGCAGTTCCTGGAGGGTAAGCCTTACTATACTTTCTGAACAATTGTGACCATTATAGGCACCAAATCTTCACCACAATATTAGTCAGATTGGTTGCTGCTATCCACAGAATAGGACAGGACATATCCCCATATGTGTCTGTTCATGTATGCAGGTGTGAGTCTGCTTTGGGGATGTCTATGTTTTACATAAGAACATAAGAAATAGGAGCAGGAGTAGGCCATCTAGCCCCTCGAGCCTGCCCCGCCATTCAATAAGATCATGGCTGATCTGACGTGGATCAGTACCACTTACCCGCCTGATCCCCATAACCCTTAATTCCCTTACCGATCAGGAATCCATCCATCCGCACTTTAAACATATTCAGCGAGGTAGCCTCCACCACCTCAGTGGGCAGAGAATTCCAGAGATTCACCACCCTCTGGGAGAAGAAGTTCCTCCTCAACTCTGTCTTAAACCGACCCCCCTTTATTTTGAGGCTGTGTCCTCTAGTTTTAACTTCCTTACTAAGTGGAAAGAATCTCTCCGCCTCCACCCTATCCAGCCCTCGCATTATCTTATAAGTCTCCATAAGATCCCCCCTCATCCTTCTAAACTCCAACGAGTACAAACCCAATCTCCTCAGCCTCTCCTCATAATCCAAACCCCTCATCTCTGGTATCAACCTGGTGAACCTTCTCTGCACTCCCTCCAATGCCAATATATCCTTCCTCATATAAGGGGACCAATACTGCACACAGTATTCCAGCTGCGGCCTCACCAATGCCCTGTACAGGTGCATCAAGACATCCCTGCTTTTATATTCTATCCCCCTCGCAATATAGGCCAACATCCCATTTGCCTTCTTGATCACCTATTGTACCTGCAGACTGGGCTCTTGCGTCTCATGCACAAGGACCCCCAGGTTCTGTGGTTCTGTGTAATGGTCTGTTTGGAGTATATATCTGTACATATGTATCTGCGTAGTTGTCTCTGTGGTGTATGTTCGAGATAGTTAAGGTGAGTGAGATTGTACGTATGGGAGTGTGTGTGTGTGTGTGAGAGAGAGTGAGTTTTTATCTTCGTGTGTCTGCGTGTGTGGATATCTTTGTGTGGTTGTCTCTGTGTGGTTGTGTGTATGAGAGAGAGATAGAGAATTTATGCGTGTGTTTGTATGTAAGTGTGTATGAGAGAGTGAGTTCGAACGTGTGGATATTTATGTTTATGGGTACCTGTGTGTGGGTGTCTGTATGTGCTGCTTCCCATTACCTGTAACACAATCCTTCCGCCCTCTGAGGAGACAATGGGACTGCTGACAATCCCATCGAGTGAAGTGAATGGAGCTGTTTGGAGATTCTTCATCCAGGGTGAAACCACAGGCAGACTGTGTGCTGTGTAAAACCTGACATGTACACAACCAGGCCCCATCTCTCCTGGAACTATATGGAGTTTCTGCTGCTTTCTCGATCCCTTCATTTGCTCTCCCTTTACCCCTGCCCAATTCACAAATTCTTTTCTAAATCATCCTTAAACATTCCTATGGCCTCCACTTTAAACACTTCCATCGGTCTGGTACCAACAGATAGCGAACCTTTCAGAATTCCTTTCCTACTTCTCTTAATTTCTAACGAAGTTAAATCTGGTATCAGTCTCAAGGCCCACTTTGGTTTCTGGTCCTTTTCTTGCTCATTCGAGAAACTATTAAAATACTAATTGTCTTCAATGTCGAGTTTGAATTTAAGTTTGTTTGTTTGTATGAGGTGAAACATTCACAATTCAATGCCAGGCTGACTGTCGACAGATCCGGACCAATAGACCAAAGATGTGCGGGTTAGGTTGATTGGCCATGCTAAATTGATCCTAGTGTCAGGGGATTAGCAGGGTAAATATGTGGGGTTACGGAAATAGGGCCTGGGTTGGATTGTGGTCGGTGAAGACTCGATGGGCTGGATAGCCTCCTTCTGCACTGCACATAGGGATTCTATGTTTCTATATATAGTGAAAGGGGGGGTGAAGCTGGAGGGCCAAGCCAGAGAGACTGGTCTGCCAACCAACCGAAGTGAAGGAAGGACTGGGTTGGAGCACTGAGATGGAGCGGCTGGTCTTCCAACCAATCGGAGTGAATGAGGGGTGGGGCTGATCCCAGATCCCCCTCATTGGCTGAAAGTCTGCCTCATTGTGGAAGCTGATTGGTGTAAAAGTCCAGGGGAAAAGTGGCCCTTTGTGTTTGTGTCTTTAACCAGATGAAAGGCTGTAGGTGTGGAGCAAATGGATTGTTACTGCAATGGATGCGTTCTAGACAGATGGGGATTCTGAGAGGGAATAACACAGTGTAGCAGAAAAGGAAATAAGAGTGCATGTTGTGTAGATGGATTGTCACAAAAGTGCTGGAGAGCAGGAGGCTTGTTGAGGAAGTTAACTTGGGGCAGCGTGGAGAGAAAGTTGGGTAGGAAACAATTGATTTTTAAATTCATGGGATGTAGGGGCCACGTCTGGTCCAACACTTACACCCATCCCAAATTATCCTTGAACTGAGTGACTTGCTCGGCCATTTCAGAGGGCAGTTAAGAGTCAACTACATTGCTGTGGCTCTGGAGTCACAGGTAGACCAGACCAGCTAAGGATGGCAGATTTCCTTCCCTGTAGGACATTCGTGAGAAGTTTAACAACACCAGGTTAAAGTCCAACAGGTTTATTTGGTAGCAAAAGCCACACAAGCTTTCGGAGCTCTAAGCCCCTTCTTCAGGTAAGTGGGAATTCTGTTCACAAACAGAGCATATAAAGACACAAACTCAATTTACATGAATAATGGTTGGAATGCGAATACTTACAACTAATCAAGTCTTTAAGAAACAAAACAATGTGAGTGGAGAGAGCATCAAGACAGGCGAAAAAGATGTGTATTGTCTCCAGACAAGACAGCCAGTGAAACTCTGCAGGTCTAGGCAACACTTTCACCTGGTGGTGTTAAACTTCTTACTGTGTTTACCCCAGTCCAATGCCGGCATCTCCACATCAGGACATTAGTGAACCAGATGGGGTTTTCCAAATATTGACAGTGTTCATCGTGAAATCCGTAATTCAAGATTTTCAATGCCATGGTTGAATTCAAACAAGTGTCCCCAGAGCATTACCTTGGCTGTTGGGATTACCAGTCCAATGATAAAACCATTCCCCCACCGCCTCCCCAATAGTAGTGATGAATGATTGTTTTTGAGACTGGAAGATGTAAATAGTATCTAAAGAGAGAGAACCATTAACAATATCAGGCAACATGGGGAAGCTGGGTGATCAGTGTCTCCAAGGGACAGTGTTGGGACCATTGCTCTTCACAATAAAGTGAGTGAATTAATAAATAAAAAACAGATCCAATGTCTCTGAAAAATCTTCCACAACATGAGAGGGGGGCATTAAATTACAACGAGGGACGGGGCAGGAATCTCAGAGCACAAATACAGCAAACATTAAATCAGTTAGCGAGGGACTGGGGGAGGGATCTCACAGTACAAATACATCAAACATTAATATTAGTGTACAGGTTAGCGAGAGTAGAATGAAAAGCTAACAAGGAATGTGGTTTCAGTTCTAGAACTGTAGATTTGATAAGTAGGGAGGTTATGTTAAACCTGTCCTGAACCTTGGTTAGAATCACACTGAGAGAATTGTGTGCAGTTTTGGTCACCATATAAACAGAAATCTGTGTCGATATATATGAGGTAAGGATTGACACCTGGGTCAATATCCTCTGGTAAAACAAGGCTGAGGGGAGTCATAATCCATCTCTTTAACATGTTGAAATGTTCTGATGGAGTGGATTCAGAGAGAATGTTTCCTCTTGTAAGGAAGAGCTAGAACTGGAGCCCATCAACATCAGAAAGTCACCAAGAAATCCAATCAGGAATTCAGGTGAAATGCAGAGATGTTCTGGTGAACTTTGATGGTATCTGGGGTGGGTGGGTCAGTCTGCCAATTGGACGGTGAACCTTTCATCAACCTCCCTACCCCAACACAGTCTCTAGGACCCTGCAGCTCCCTCTCACAGTGAGACCCCTCCCACTTAGACTCATGGCATTGTGAGGTCATGACAGAATCTCTGCGTTGCCGTGGTTTCCATAAATATTTACAATTCTTTGGAATCTCTCAAAATGGTCAAATATTCTCTGATGTGAAGATGGATCAGTCTCTGATCTTCAATCAGACTTCAGCTACAAGATTAGTCATACATGAGATGCTCTATGAAGGTTGGTGGTGTGGAGTCTGGTCTGGGGAGCCCTCAACCTCTCATTCACCCCACTGTCATCCCTGTCCTTTCTCTTCTCTACTCTCTTCATCCTCAATCAGCTACTAGCCCAGAATCCAAACCATTTCTCTGCCCATCACCCTGGCTACCATCCCACCGTCCCCTCAAAACCAGAGAATTTCTCGCTTTATAACTCATCCAATCAGTAAGACACCTCATCACCCCCATAAACTGAGACTCTCCATCAGCCCCAAGACATGAGACTCTGCAGCAACTCCCACGAACTGTGAGAATCCTCATCGCCTCGAAATGGTGGGACCTCACCCTCAGCTCCAAACTGCAGGGCTCCTCACTCACCCCAACCGATGGGACAGCTGATCATCCCAACATCCCTTAGTAATGACCTTCTGACAGTGCAGCACTCGCTCAGCACTGATCCTCTGACAGTGCGGCACTCCCTCAGTACTGATTTGATTTGATTTATTATTGTCTCATGTATTAACATGCAGTGAAAAGTATTATTTCTTGCACGCCATACAGACAAAGCATACCATTCATAGAGAAGGAAATGAGAGAGTGCAGAATGTAGTGTTACAGTCATAGCTCGAGTGTAGAGAAAGATCAACTTAATGCAAGGTAAGATCATTCAAAAATCTGACAGCAGCAGGGAAGAAGCTGTTCTTGAATCGGTTGATTCGTGACGTCAGACTTTTGTATCTTTTTCCCGACGGAAGAAGGTGGAAGAGAGAATGTCCGGGATGCATGGGGTCCTTAATTATGCTGGCTGCTTTGCCGAGGCAGCGGGAATTGTAGACTGAGTCAATGGATGGGAGGTTGGTTTACGTGATGGATTGGGCGACATTCACAACCTTTTGTAGTTTCTTGCAGTCTTCGGCAGAGCAGGAGCCATACCAAGCTGTGATACAACCAGAAAGAACACTTTCTATGGTGCATCTGTAAAAGTTGGTGAGAGTCGAAGCTGACATGTCAAATTTTCTTAGTCTTCTGAGAAAGTAGCGGCGTTGGTGGGCTTTCTTAATTATAGTGTTGGCATGGGGGGACCAGGACAGGTTGTTGGTGATCTGGACACCTAAAAACGTGAAGCTCTTGACCTTTTACACTTCGTCCCCGTTGATGTAGACAGGGGCATGTTCTTCTCTACGCTTCCTGAAGTCAATGACAATCTCTTTCATTTTGTTGGCATTGAGGGAGAGATTATTGTTGCCACACCAGTTCACCAGATTCTCTATCTCATTCCTGTACTCTGTCTCATCATTGTTTGAGATCCGACCCACTACAGTGGTGTCATCAGCAAACTGGAAAATCGAGTTGGAGGGGAATTTGGCCACACAGTCATAGGTGTATAAGGAGTCTAGTAGGGGGCTGAGAACACAGCCTTGTGGGGCACAGGTTTTGAGGATGATCGTGGAGGAGGTGTTGTTGCCTATCCTTACTGATTGTGGTCTGTGAGTTAGGAAGTTCAGACCCAGTCGCAGAGGGAGGTGCCGAGGCCCAGGCCATGAGTTTGGATATGAGTTTTGTGGGAATAATGGTGTTGAAGGCTGAACTGTAAATAAATAGGAGTCTGACATAGGTGTCCTTGTTATCTAGGTGTTCCAGGGTTGAGTGCAGGGCTAGGGAGATGGCGTCTGCTGTGGACTTGTTGCGGCAGTAGGCAAACTGTAGTGGATCGAGGTAGTCCAGGAGGCTGGAATTGATTCGTGCCATGACTAGCCTTTTGAAGCACTTCATAATGATGGATGTCAGAGCCACCGGCCGATAGTCATTAAGGCACGCTGCTTGGCTTTTCTTAGGCACTGGAATGATGGTTGTCTTCTTGAAGCAGATAGGGACCTCAGATTGTTGTAAAAAGAGGTTGAAGATGTCTGTGAATACCTCCACCAGGGATCTGCGCAGGATCGGAGTGCTCGTCCGGGCACCCCATCCGGGCCAGTTGCTTTCCATGGGTTGACCTTTGAGAAAGCTGCTCTGACATCTGCGATGATGACCCCAGATAAAGGTTCATCCAGGGTTTCCAGGGTGGAGGGCATGCTCTTGCTGACCTCTTGCTCAAAACGGGCCTCTGACAGTGCAGCACTCCTGAAGCACTGTCCCTCTGACAATGCAGCGCTCCTCAGTACTATCCCACCGATTGTGCGACACTCCATCAGCACTGTCATTCTGACAGTGCAGGACTCCCTCAGCACTAACCCTTTGACAGTGCAGCACTCCCTCAGCACTAACCGTTTGACAGTGCAGCACTCCCTCAGTGATGTTCCTCTGACAATGCAGCATTCCCTCAGTGATATCTCTCTGACAGTGCAGCATTCCCTCAGTGATGTCAGTCTGACAGTGCACCGCTCCCTCAGCACTGTCCCTCTGACAGTGCAGCGCTCCCTCAGCACTGTTCCACTGACAGTGCAGCTCGCCCTCAGCACTGTCCCTCTGACAGTGCAGCGCTCCCTCAGCACTGTCCCTCTGACAGCACAGCGCTCCCGCAGCACTGTCCCACTGACGGTGCAGCTCTCCCTCAATTATGTCCCTCTGAGAGTGCAGCAATCCCTCTGCACTGTCCCTCTGACAGTGCAGCGCTCCCGCAGCACTGTCCCTCTGACAGTGCAGCTCTCCCTCAGTGATGTCACTCTGACAGTACAGCACTCCCTCAGTGATGTCACTCTGACAGTGCACCATTCCCTCAGTGATGTCACTCTGACAGTGCAGCATTCCCTCAGTGATGTCAGTCTGACAGTGCACCGCTCCCTCAGCACTGTCCCTCTGACAGTGCAGCGCTCCCTCAGCACTGTCCCACTGACAGTGCAGCGCTCCCTCAGTGATGTTCCTCTGACAGTGCAGTGCTCTCTCAGTGATGTCACTCTGACAGTGCAGCATTCCCTCAGTGATGTCAGTCTGACAGCACAGCGCTCCAGCAGCACTGTCCCTCTGACAGTGCAGCTCTCCCTCAATTATGTCCCTCTGAGAGTGCAGCAATCCCTCAGCACTGTCCCTCTGACAGTGCAGCGCTCCCCCAGCACTGTCCCTCTGACAGCGCAGCTCTCCCTCAGTGATGTTCCGCTGACAGTGCAGCGCTCCCTCAGTGATGTCACTCTGACAGTGCAGTGCTCTCTCAGTGATGTCCCTCTGACAGTGCAGCTCTCCCTCAGTGATGTTCCTCTGACAGTGCAGCGCTCCCTCAGTGATGTCACTCTGACAGTGCAGTGCTCTCTCAGTGATGTCCCTCTGACAGCGCAGCGCTCCCTCAGTGATGTCATCTGACAGTACAGCACTCCCTCAGTGATGTCCCTCTGACAGTGCAGTGCTCTCTCAGTGATGTCACTCTGACAGTGCAGTGCTCTCTCAGTGATGTCACTCTGACAGTGCAGTGCTCTCTCAGTGATGTCCCTCTGACAGTGCAGTGCTCTCTCAGTGATGTCACTCTGACAGTGCAGTGCTCTCTCAGTGATGTCCCTCTGACAGCGCAGCGCTCCCTCAGTGATGTCATCTGACAGTACAGCACTCCCTCAGTGATGTCACTCTGACAGTGCAGTGCTCTCTCAGTGATGTCCCTCTGACAGTGCAGCTCTCCCTCAGTGATGTTCCTCTGACAGTGCAGCGCTCCCTCAGTGATGTCAATCTGACAGTGCAGTGCTCTCTCAGTGATGTCCCTCTGACAGCGCAGCGCTCCCTCAGTGATGTCATCTGACAGTACAGCACTCCCTCAGTGATGTCACTCTGACAGTGCAGCGCTCCCTCAGTGATGTCACTCTGACAGTGCAGTGCTCTCTCAGTGATGTCCCTCTGACAGTGCAGCTCTCCCTCAGTGATGTTCCTCTGACAGTGCAGCGCTCCCTCAGTGATGTCACTCTGACAGTGCAGTGCTCTCTCAGTGATGTCCCTCTGACAGTGCAGCTCTCCCTCAGCACTGTCCCTCTGACAGTGCAGCGCCCTGTCAGCACTGTCCCTCTGACGGTGCAGCTCTCCCTCAGCACTGTCTCTCTGAAAGTGCAGCGCCCTGTCAGCACTGTCCCTCTGACGGTGCAGCTCTCCCTCAGCACTGTCCCTCTGACAGTTCAACACTCCCTATGCACTGTCTCTCTGACAGTTCCGCTCTCCCTCAGCACTGTCCCACTGACAGTGCAGCTTACCCTCAGCACTGTCCCACTGACAGTGCAGCTCTCCCTCAGCACTGTCCCTCTGACGGTGCAGCTCTCCCTCAGCACTGTCCCTCTGACGGTGCAGCTCTCTCTCAGCACTGTCCCTCTGACGGTGCAGCGCTCCCTCAGCACTGTCCCTCTGACAGTGCAGCTCGCCCTCAGTGATGTCCCTCTGAGAGTGCAGCAATCCCTCAGCACTGAGCCTCTGACAGTGCAGCGCTCCCTCAGCACTGTCCCTCTGACAGTGCTGCGCTTCCTCAACACTGTCCTTCTGACAGCACAGCGCTTCCTCAGCACTGTCCCACTGCTTTTTAACTTAGCTGCAGCTGCTAGCAACGCGTGTTAGGGAACTGGAGAAGGAGCTTGATGACCTCCATCTAATTCGGGAGAATGAGAAGCATATAGACAGTAGCTTTAGGGAGGTAGTTACACCGAGGCAGCAGAGCACAGGAAATTGGGTTACTGTAAGGAGAGGAAATGGAAATGTGAAAGGACAGGCAGAGCAGGGTTCCCCTGTGGCCACACCCCTCCACAACAGGTATACTGAATTGGATCCTGTTGTGAGAGATGCTTTACCTGGGACAAGCTGCAACAGCCGGAACTCTGATACTGAATCTGGTTCTACAGCGCAAAAGGGTGGGAGGAAGAAGAGGAGAGCAGTAGTGATAGGGGACTCAATGATCAGAGGTACGGACAGGAGGTTCTGTGGTCGGGACAGAGACTTCCGCATGGTTTGTTGCCTCCCGAGTGCCAAGGTCAGGGATGTCACTGATTGCGTGCACAGCGTTCTAAAGTGGGAAGGTGATCAGCCAGATGTCGTGGTACACATCGGTACAAATGACATAGGTAGGAAGAGTGAGGAGGTCCTAAAGAGTGAGTACAAAGAGCTTGGAAGGAAGTTAAAAAGCAGGACCCTGAGGGTAGTAATCTCAGGATTGCTACCTGTATCACGTACCAGTGAGGGTAGGAGTAGGATGCTTGGGTGGATGAACACGTGGCTGAGGAACTGGTGTAGGGGGCAGGGTTTCCGATTCTTGGATCATTGGGACCTCTTCTGGGGCAGGTGGGACCTGTACAAGAGAGACGGGTGACACCTAAACTACAAGGGGACCAATATACTTGCAGGGAGGTTTGCTAGTGTTATTGGGGAGTGTTTAAGCTAGATTTGCAGGGGGATGGGAACCAGAGTGCCAGAGCAGATAGTGGAGCAGGGGTAAAAAGACAGGTTAGTTCAAGCAAAATCACAAAAGGAAGGGTTGAGTGTGGTGGAAATAACCTTTTGAGGTGTGTCTATTTCAATGCCAGGAGTATTGTGGGGAAGACAGATGAGCTGAAGGCGTGGATAGACACATGGAAATATGACATTATAGCCATTAGTGAAACTTGGCTACAGGAGGGGCAGGACTGGCAGCTCAATGTTCCAGGGTTCCAATGTTTCAGGCGGGATATAGGCAGAAGGATAAAAGGTGGGGGGGGTGGCATTGTTGGTCAGGGAAAATGTTACAGAGGTACTCAGGCAGGATAGATTAGAGAGCTTGTCGACAGAGGCCCTATGGGTGGAGCTGAGAAACAGGAAAGGTATGACCACATTAATGGGGTTGTATTATAGACCACCCAATAGTCAGCGAGAATTGGAGGAGCAAATCAGCAGAGAGATAGCTGACAACTGCAAGAAACACAAAGTTGCGATAGTAGGGGATTTTAATTTTCCACATATAGATTGGGACTCGCATACTGTTAAAGGTTTAGACGGGGTAGAGTTTGTAAAATGTGTTCAGGAAAATTTTCTACATCGGTATATAGAGGTGCCAACGAGAGAGGGTGCGATATTGGATCTCCGATTGGGAAATGAGTTAGGGCAGGTGATGGATGTGAGTGTGAGGGAATACTTTGGATCCAGTGATCATAATGCCATTAGTTTCAACCTGATGAAGGGGATAGATAGAGTGAACGTTCAAAGACTATTTCCTCGGCTGGATGGAGCTATTACAAGGGGGCATAACTATAGGGTTCACGGTGGGAGATATAGGAAGGATATCAGAGGTAGGTTCTTTACGCAGAGAGTGGTTGGGGTGTGGAATGGACTGCCTGCAGTGATAGTGGAATCAGACACTTTAGGAACATTTAAGCGGTTATTGGATAGGCACATGGAGCACACCAGGATGATAGGGAGTGGGATAGCTTGATCTTGGTTTCAGATAAAGCTCGGCACAACATCGTGGGCCGAAGGGCCTGTTCTGTGCTGTACTGTTCTATGTTCTATGTTCTGATCATGGATAAGGATAGATCTGGTCCTCGGGTTGAAGTTCTGAACTGGAAAAAGGCCAAATTTGATGAAATGAGAAGGGATCTGGGAAGTGTCGATTGGCACAGGCTGTTCTCTGGTAAGGATGTAAATGGAAAGTGGGAGGCCTTCAAAGGAGAAATTTTGAGAGTGCAGAGTTTGTATGTTCCTGTCAGGATTAAAGGCAAAGTAAATAGGAATAAGGAACCTTCGTTCTCGAGGGAGATTGTAACACTGATTAAGAGGAAGAGAGAGTTGTATGAAATGTACAGGCAGCAAGGAACAGATCAGATGCTCAAGGAGTATAAAAAGTGCAAGAAGCTACTTAAGAGGGAAATCAGGAGGGCTAAAAGAAGACATGAGGTTGCTTTGGCAGACAGAGTGAAGGAAAATCCAAAGAGCTTCTATAGTTATGTTAGGAACAAAAGGATAGTGAGGGATAAAATTGGTCCTCTTGAAGACCAGAGTGGTAGACTATGTATGGAACCAAAAGAGATGGGGGAGATACTAAATGGTTTTTTTGAATCCGTATTTCCTGAGGAAATGGGCACGGAGTCTACGGAAATAGGGCAAACAGGTGGGGAGGTCATGGAACCTTTACAGATCAAAGGGGAGGAGGTGCTCGCTGTCTTGAGGCAAATCAGAGTGGATAAATCCCCAGGACCGGACAGGGTATTCCCACGGACCTTGGGGGAAGCTAGTGTTGAACTTGCAGGGGCCCTGGCAGACATATTTAAAATGTCAGTATTCACGGGGGAGGTGCCGGATGATTGGAGGGTGGCTCATGTTGTTCCGTTGTAGAAAATAGTTTCCAAAAGAAATCCGGGAAATTATAAGCCAGTAAGTTTGACGTCGGTGGTGGGCAAGTTATTGGAAGGTGTGATAAGGGATAGGATCTACAAATATTTGGATAGACAGGGACTTATTAGGGAGAGTCAACATGGCTTTGTGCATGGTAGGTCATGTTTGACCAATCTATTAGAGTTTTTCGAGGAGGTTACCAGGAAAGTGGATGAAGGGAAGGCGGTGGATGTTGTCTGCCTGGATTTCAGCAAGGCCTTTGACAAGGTCCCTCATGGGAGGTTAGTTAGGAAGGTTCAGTCGCTGGGTATACATGGGGAGGTAGTAAATTGGATTAGACACTGGCTCAATGGAAGAAGCCAGAGAGTGGTTGTGGAGGATTGCTTCTCTGAGTGGAGGCCTGTGACTAGTGGTGTGCCACAGGGACCAGTGTTGGGTCCATTGTTGTTTGTCATCTATATCAATGATCTGGATGATAATGTGGTAAATTGGATCAGCAAATTTGCTGATGATACAAAGATTGGAGGTGTAGTGGACAGTGAGGAAGGTTTTCAAAGCTTGCAGAGGGATTTGGACCAACTAGAAAAATGGGCTGAGAAATGGCAAATGGAATTTAATGCAGACAAGTGTGAGATATTGCACTTTGGAAGGACAAATCAAAGTAGAACATACAGGGTAAATGGTAGGACTCTGAAGAGTGCAGTTGAATAGAGGGATCTGGGAATACAGGTACAGAATTCCCTAAAAGTGACGTCACAGGTGGATAGGCTCGTAAAGAGTGCCTTTGGTACATTGGCCTTTATAAATCGGAGTATCGAGTATAAAAGTTGGAGTGTTATGGTAAGGTTATATAAGGCATTGGTGAGGCCGAATTTGGAGTATTGTGTACAGTTTTGGTCACCTAGTTACAGGAAGGATGTAAATAAGGTTGAAAGAGTGCAGAGAAGGTTCAGAAGGATGTTGCCGGGACTTGAGAAGCTGAGTTACAGAGAGAGATTGAATAGGTTGCAAGTTTATTCCCTGGAGCGTAGAAGAATGAGGGGAGATTTGATAGAGGTGTATAAGATTTTGATGGGTATAGATAGAGTGAATGCAAGCAGGCTTATTTCACTGAGGCTAGGGGAGAAAAAAACCAGAGGGCATGGGTTAAGGGTGAAAGGAGAAAAGTTTAAAGGGAATATTAGGGGAGGCTTCTTCACGCAGAGAGTGGTGGGAGTGTGGAATGAGCTGCCGGATAAAGTGGTAAATGCAGGGCACTTTTAACATTTAACAAGAAAGACTTGGACGGGTTCATGGATGAGAGGGGTGTGGAGGGATATGGTCCAAGTGCAGGTCAGTGGGACTAGGCAAAAAATGGTTCGTCACAGACAAGAAGGGCCAAAAGGCCTGTTTCTGAGCTGTAATTTTCTATGGTTCTATGTCCTAAGTGCCTTGCTACAGCATCTAATATTGGCTTCTAATATTTTCCCTATGACAGATATTGCGCTAATTGCCCTGTAATTTCCTGCTTTCTGTCTTCAACCCTTTTTGAATAATACATTTGCTATCTTCCAAATGGATCCATCAGTGAATCGAGGGAATTTTGGAAAATTAAAACCACAGCATCAACTGTCACATTAGCCACATTTTTCAAGACTTTTGAGTAAAGTCCATCCAGACCAGAGGATATCAGCCGCAGACCCAAAAATTTGTTCAATACCACTTCCCTGGTGATTGTAATTTTGTAAGAAGTTTAACAACACCAGGTTAAAGTCCAACAGGTTTATTTGGTAGCAAAAGCCACACAAGCTTTCGAGGCTCTGAGCCCCTTCTTCAGGTGAGTGGGAATTCTGTTCACAAACAGAACTTATAAGACACAGACTCAATTTACATGAATAATGGTTGGAATGCGAATACTTACAACTAATCCAGTCTTTAAGAAACAAAACAATGGGAGTGGAGAGAGCATCAAGACAGGCTAAAAAGATGTGTATTGTCTCCAGACAAGGCAGCCAGTGAAACTCTGCAGGTCCACGCAACTGTGGGAGTTACAAATAGTGTGACATAAATTCTGATTCTTCCGGTGCACCTTCCGGTGCACCTTCAACCGGTGCTATACACTAGATACATCGATGACATTTTCTTCCTTTGGACTCATGGTGAACAATCACTGAAACAACTCTATGATGACATCAACAAGTTCCATCCCACCATCAGGCTCACCATAGACTACTCTCCGGAATCGGTTGCATTCTTGGACACGCGCATCTCCATTAAGGACGGTCACCTCAGCACCTCACTGTACCGCAAGCCCACGGATAACCTCACGATGCTCCACTTCTCCAGCTTCCACCCTAAACACGTTAAAGAAGCCATCCCCTACGGACAAGCCCTCCGTATACACAGGATCTGCTCGGATGAGGAGGATCGCAACAGACACCTCCAGACGCTGAAAGATGCCCTCATAAGAACAGGATATGGCGCTAGACTCATTGATCAACAGTTCCAACGCGCCACAGCGAAAAACCGCACCGACCTCCTCAGAAGACAAACACGGGACACAGTGGACAGAGTACCCTTCGTTGTCCAGTACTTCCCCGGAGCGGAGAAGCTACGGCATCTCCTCCGGAGCCTTCAACATGTCATTGATGAAGACGAACATCTCGCCAAGGCCATCCCCACACCCCCACTTCTTGCCTTCAAACAACCGCACAACCTCAAACAGACCATTGTCCGCAGCAAACTACCCAGCCTTCAGGAGAACAGTGACCAAGACACCACACAACCCTGCCACAGCAACCTCTGCAAGACGTGCCGGATCATCGACACAGATGCCATCATCTCACGTGAGAACACCATCCACCAGGTACACGGTACATACTCTTGCAACTCGGCCAACGTTGTCTACCTGATACGCTGCAAGAAAGGATGTCCCGAGGCATGGTACATTGGGGAAACTATGCAGACGCTGCGACAACGGATGAATGAACACCGCTCGACAATCACCAGGCAAGACTGTTCTCTTCCTGTTGGGGAGCACTTCAGCGGTCACGGGCATTCGGCCTCTGATATTCGGGTAAGCGTTCTCCAAGGCGGCCTTCGCGACACACGACAGCGCAGAGTCGCGGAGCAGAAACTGATAGCCAGGTTCCGCACACACAAGGACGGCCTCAACCGGGATATTGGGTTTATGTCACACTATTTCACATAAATATTTCTGCTTTTTTCCTCCTGAGTCTTTATCATGCGATCCTAGAATCAGAATTTATGTCACACTATTTGTAACTCCCACAGTTGCGTGGACCTGCAGAGTTTCACTGGCTGTCTTGTCTGGAGACAATACACATCTTTTTAGCCTGTCTTGATGCTCTCTCCACTCCCATTGTTTTGTTTCTTAAAGACTGGATTAGTTGTAAGTATTCGCATTCCAACCATTATTCATGTAAATTGAGTCTGTGTCTTATAAGTTCTGTTTGTGAACAGAATTCCCACTCACCTGAAGAAGGGGCTCAGAGCCTCGAAAGCTTGTGTGGCTTTTGCTACCAAATAAACCTGTTGGACTTTAACCTGGTGTTGTTAAACTTCTTACTGTGTTTACCCCAGTCCAACGCCGGCATCTCCACATCATGATTGTAATTTTCCCAGGTTCCTCCATCTCAAACATTTTCTGATTTACAGCTATTTCTGGGATGTTATTTGTGCCCACTATAGTGAAGATTGATGCAAAATACTGGCTTAATTCATCTGCCATAGCTCTTCTTTCCATTTTCAATTCCATAGAAGCTCAGTACTGAACTCCGACAGTGCAGCATTCCCTCCATATTAAGCCTCCGACAGTGTGACAGTCCATCAGTACTGACCCTCCAACTGTGTGACACTACATCTTTACTGACCATCCGACAGTGTGACACTCCCTCAGTACTGACCCTCCGACAGTGCAGCATGCCCTCAGTACTGACCCTTGAACAGTGTGACACACCCTCAACACTGAGCCTCTGACAGTGTGACACTCCCTCCATACTGACTCTCCAACGGTGTGACATGCCCTCAATACTGAGCCTCTGACAATGTGACACTCCCTCCATACTGACCCTCCAACAGTTTGACACACCCCCAGTACTGACTCTCCGACAGTGTGACACTCCCTCAGTGCTGACAGTACAACTCTCCCTCAGTTTTTTCTTGCGAATGTATCTACCTCTCATTTTCTTAGATTTTATCCAGACCAGTTTGATGAATATTTGAGGTCCTGTGACTCGCAACGCCATCAGATGTGCTGTGACTGACAGCTCCACCAGACGTCCTCTGACTCTCAGCTCCACCAGACGTCCTCTGACTCTCAGCTCTACCAGACGTCCTCTGACTCTCAGCTCCACCAGACGTCCTCCAACTCTCAGCTCCACCAGACGTCTTCCAGCTCTCAGCTCCACCAGACGTCCTCTGACTCTCAACTCTATCAGACATCCTCCGACTCACAGCTCTACCAGACATCCTCCGACTCTCAGCTCTACCAGACATCCTCCGACTCTCAGCTCTACCAGACATCCTCCGACTCTCAGCTCCACCAGACATCCTCCGACTCTCAGCTCTACCAGACATCCTCTGACTCTCAGCTCTACCAGACATCCTCTGACTCTCAGTTCCACCAGACATCCTCCGACTCTCAGCTCCACCAGACATCCTCCGACTCTCAGCTCCACCAGACATCCTCCGACTCTCAGCTCCACCAGACATCCTCCGACTCTCAGCTCTACCAGACATCCTCCGACTCTCAGCTCCACCAGACATCCTCCGACTCTCAGCTCTACCAGACATCCTCCGACTCTCAGCTCTACCAGACATCCTCCGACTCTCAGCTCCACCAGACATCCTCTGACTCGCAGCTCCACCAGATGTCCTCTGACTCGCAGCTCCCCCAGATGTCCTCTGACTCTCAGCTCCACCAGATGTCCTCTGACTCTCAGCTCCACCAGATGTCCTCTACTCGCAGCTCCACCAGATGTCCTCTGACTCTCAGCTCCACCAGATGTCCTCTGACTCGCAGCTCCCCCAGATGTCCTCTACTCGCAGCTCCACCAGATGTCCTCTACTCGCAGCTCCACCAGATGTCCTCTGACTCGCAGCTCCACCAGACATCCTCTGACTCGCAGCTCCACCAGATGTCCTCTACTCGCAGCTCCACCAGATGTCCTCTGACTCTCAGCTCCACCAGATGTCCTCTGACTCTCAGCTCCACCAGATGTCCTCTACTCGCAGCTCCACCAGATGTCCTCTGACTCTCAGCTCCACCAGATGTCCTCTGACTCGCAGCTCCCCCAGATGTCCTCTACTCGCAGCTCCACCAGATGTCCTCTGACTCGCAGCTCCACCAGATGTCCTCTGACTCGCAGCTCCACCAGATGTCCACTCAGTTATTCACTGACTCTCGTAATCTATTGAAGTGTGTTAAACACTGATGATCTTCCTCCTGTGTGCTGTGTTATACACTGTCTGTCTCCATCCAGTGTATTGTATTATATATTGACTGTCCCAATCCAGTGTGGTGTATTACATACTGACACTCTTTATCCAGTGTATTGTGTTATAAACTGACAGTCACTCTCCTCTGTGTTGTATTGAACACTGACAAACTCTATCCAGTGCAGTGTGTTATAGAATGACCACCTCCATCAAGCATGTATTGTATTATACAATGACTCTCTCTTTCCGATCAGGTGTGCCGTTTGCTGACTGTATTTCTCCAGTGATGGTTCTTTACAGTATTAGCCTCCCTCCAATGTGGTGAGCTATACACTGACCGAGTGTAGCATGTGTTGTATGTTATTGACTGACTCTTAATCTATTGAAGTGTGTTAAACACTGCTGATCTCCCTCCTGTGTGTTCTGTTATACACTGTCTCGATCTCGTGTGCTGTATTATACACTGACTGTCCCTATCTGGTGCGGTGTGTTATACACTGAGTGTCTCTATCCAGTGTGGAGTGTTACATGCTGACTGTCTCTATCCAGTGTGCTGTGTCAGTCACTGATCGTCTATCCAGTGTGCTGTGTCAGTCACTGATTGTCTATCCAGTGTGCTGTGTTATACACTGATTGCCCCAATCCAATGTTGTATACACCAACTATCCTTATCCAGTGTGCTGTGTTATACACTGGCTGTCCCTGTTCAGTGTAGTGTGTTATATACCGACTCTCTATCCAGTGTGTTATCTTACACACTGTCCCTATCCAGCGCAGTGTGTATACACAGATTGTCCCTATCCAGTGTGGTGTCTTATACACTGATGGTTGCTATCCAGTGCAGTTGTTATACACAGACTGTCCCTATCCAGTGCGGTGTATTATACACTGGCTGTCTCTATCCAGTGCGGTGTATTATACACTGACTGTCTCTATCCAGTGCGGTGTCTTATACACCGACTGTCCCAATCCATTGCGGTGTGTTATACACTGACTGTCCCTTTCCAGTGCGGTGCGTTTTATGCTGACAGTCTCTATCCAGTGTGGAGTATTATACACTGTCTGCATCCAGTGTGCTGTATTATACACTGATTGTCTCTATCAAGTGTGCTGCGTTATACACTGACTCTCTCTATCCACTGTGGTGTGTTATACACTGACTGCCCTAATCAAGTGTTGTGTGTTGTACCCTGACTGTCTCTATTCAGTGCAGTGCGTCATACACTAACTGTCTGTATCCAGTGCTGTATGTTATACACTGACTGTCTCAATGCAGTGTAGTGTACCATTGACTAACAATAATGTCCAGTACGGTGTTCTGTACATTAATCGTCTCCCTCCAATATGGTGGGCTATCCACTGACCGCGTGCAGCAGGTTTTGTATTAATCAATACATCTCTTAACCTATTGCAGTGTGTTAAACACTGAGGGTGTCCCTCCTGTGTAATGTGTTATACACTGACTATCTCTCTCTCCAGTGTGGTTTGTTATGTACTGGCGGTTTCTATTCAGTGCAGTGTGTTACACCCTGTCTGACTCTATCCACTGTACTGTGTTATGCACCGACTGTGTCTATCCAGTGTGGAGAGTTATACACTGACTATCTCTATCCAGTGTGCTCTGTTATACACTGGCTGACTCTATCCAGTGTGGTTGTTATACACTGACTGTCTCTATCCAGTGTGGAGTGTTATACATTGACTGTCTCTATCCAGTGTGCTATGTTATACACTGGCTCTCTCAATCCAATGTGGTTGTTATACACTGTCTCTATCCAGTATGTTGTCTTACACACTGCCCGTCCCTATGGGCAGCACCGTAGCACAGTGGTTAGCACTGCTGCTTCACAGCTCCAGGGACCTGGGTTCGATTCCTGGCTTGGGTCACTGACTGTGTGGAGTTTGCACATTCTCCTCGTGTCTGTGTGGGTTTCCTCCAGGTGCTCTGGTTTCCTCCCACAGTCCAAAGATGTCCGGGTTAGGTTGATTGGCCATGCTAAAATTGCTCCTTAGTGTCCTGGGATGCGTAGATTAGAGGGATTAGCGGGTAAAATATGTAGGGATATGGGGGTAGGGCTTGGGTGGGATTGTGGTCGGTGCAGACTCGATGGGCCGAATGGCCTCTTTCTGTACTGTAGGGTTTCTATGATTTCTATGATTTCTATCCAGTGCAGTGTGTTACACACTGACTGTCTATATCCAGTGTGGTGTGTTATACACTGACTGCCCAATCCAGTGTTGTGTGTTATACAGGAGCGATTTGTTACAGGAGTGCTGGGGTAAGAGATCGACTTTTAAATCACTTTTTCGCAGGCTCGGTTTATTTATTTATTTATTTTTAAACTTTTAAAGTCTAGACCGGAAGTAGGCCGCACGCGGGGTGTTGTGGGAACGGTTTTTGAATTTTCTTTCAGCGCGCGGGAGATTTAAAGGGGAGGCCGCAGTATTCAGCGGGCAGCGTTGACAGCGGGCAGGGTTGAGAGCAGGCAGCGGAGTGAGGAGGGAGCAGAGTGAGAGTTGAAGGGCTTTGGCTCTAAGGGCTTCGGCGGAAAGGGCGAGGCGGGGTAAGTTTAATTCTTAAGTACGTTTCTCTGTGTTCCTTGAAAAAATAAGGGAAATTATGAGTGTGAGGCCAGTCTGTTGTTCCCAATGTAGGATGTGGGAGGTCCTGGAGGCTCCTGGCCTCCCGGATGTCCATATCTGTGATGGGTGTGTCGAGCTGCGGTTCCTAAGGGACCATGTTAGAGAACTGGAACTGCAGCTCGAGGATCTTCGTCTGGTTAGGGAAAATGAGGAGGTGATAGACAGGAGCTATCAGCAGGTGGTCACACCGGGACCACGGGAGGCAGACAAGTCCAGGAAGCGGAAAACTCGGGTGATAGAGAGCACCCCGGTGGATGTGCCCCTTCACAATAAGTACTCCTGTCTGAGTACTGCTGGGGGGGACAGCCCACCTGGGGGAAGCAGCAGTGGCCGTGTCTCTGGAGCAGAGTCCGGCCCTGTAACTCAGAGGGCTAAGGAAAGGAGGAGGAAGGCAGTATTAATCGGGGACTCAACAGCAAGGGGGTCGGACAGGCGTTTTTGCGGAGGCAGGCGGGAATCTCGGATGGTGGTCTGCCTCCCTGGTGCCGGAATCCAGGATGTCTCTGATCGCGTCCCAGATATCCTGAGGTGGGAGGGAGAGGAGCCAGAGGTCGTGGTACATATTGGTACCACTGACATAGGTAGGAAGAGGGAAGGGGTCATGAAAAGAGAATATAGGGAGTTAGGTAGGCAGTTGGGAAGGAGGAACGCAAAAGTAGTAATCTCAGGATTGCTGCCTGTGCCACGGGAAAGTGAGAGCAGGAATGGAGTGAGGTGGAGGATGAATGCGTGGCTGAGGGACTGGAGCGGGGGGGGGGGGGGCAGGGATTCAGGTTCCTGGATCATTGGGACCTCTTTAGGGGCAGGTGTGACCTGTACAAAAAAGACGGGTGGCACTTGAATCCCAAGAGGACCAATATCCTGGCAGGAAGGTTGGCTCAGGCTACTGGGGAGACTTTAAGTTAGAAAGGTTGGGGGGAGGGAATCGTGATGAGGTGACTGAGAGCGAGGAGGTTAGCCTGCAAATAGAGAAGGATTGTATACACTGTAAGAGGGAGAATAGCCGGGTGATGGAGAAGGGGAGAGCTCAGACCAAAGGTTTGAGATGTGTCTATTTTAACGCCGGGAGTGTCGTGAATAAAGTGGATGAGCTTAGAGTGTGGATCGATGCTTGGAAGTGTGTTGTGGTGGCCATTACGGAGACTTGGGGGCAGGGACAGGACTGTATACTTCAGGTGCCGGGTTTCAGATGTTTCAGAAAGGACAGAGAGGGAGGCAAAAGAGCGGGGGGTGGGGGGGGGGGGGGGGGGGGTGGGTGGCACTGCTGATCAGGAATAGTGTCACAGCTGTAGAGAAGGTGGAAGCCGTGGAGGGATTGTCTATGGAGTCTCTGTGGGTGGAAGTTTGGAGCAGGAAGGGGTCGATAACTTTGCTGGGTGTTTTCTACAGGCTGCCCAATAGTAACAGGGATGTTGAGGAGCAGATAGGGAAACAGATCCTGGAGAGATATAGTAATAACAGGATTGTCATGATGGGAGACTTTAATTTCCCAAACATCGATTGGAATATCCCTAGGGTAAGGGGTTTGGATGGGGAGGAGTTTGTTCGGTGTGTTCAGGAGGGTTTCCTGACACAGCATGTGGATAAGCCTACAAGAGAAGAGGCTGTACTCGCTCTGGTATTGGCTAATGAACCTGGACAGGTGTCGGATCTCTCAGAGGGGGATGATCTTGAGGATAGTGATCATAACTCTATCTCCTTTACGCTAGCATTGAAAAGAGATAGGATCAGGCAAGCTAGCAAAGTGTTTATCTGGAGTAAGGGGAAATATGAAGCCATCAGGCAGGAGATTAGAGGCGTAAATTGGAAGGAGGTATTCTCGAGGAAAAGTACCGAAGTAAGGTGGCAGATTTTCAAGGAATGTTTGTCTGGAGTTCTGCATGACAACGTTCCGATGAGACAGGGAGGTTTTGGTAGGTTACGGGAACCGTGGTGCACGAAAGCTGCACTGAACCTAGTCAAAAAGAAAAGGAAAGCGTACAAAAGGTTCAGAGAGCTAGATGATGATAAGGATCTCGATGAGTATACGGCTTGTAGGAAGGGACTTAAGAAAGAAATTAGGAGAGCCAGAAGGGGTCACGAGAAGGCCTTGGCAGGTAAGATTAAGGAGAACCCTAAGGCGTTCTATAAATATGTGAAGAGTAAAAGGATGAGATGTGAATCTTAGAATCTTAGAAACCCTACAGCACAGAAAGAGGCCATTCGGCCCATCGAGTCTGCACCGACCACAATCCCACCCAGGCCCTACTCCCATATCCCTACATATTTTACCCACTAATCCCTCTAACCTACACATCCCAGGACACTAAGGGCAATTTTTTAGCATGGCCAATCAACCTAACCCGCACATCTTTGGACTGTGGGAGGAAACCGGAGCACTCAGAGGAAACCCACGCAGGCACGAGGAGAATGTGCAAACTCCACACAGACAGACGGCACAGTAGCACAGTGGTTAGCACTGCTGCTTCACAGCTCCAGGGTCCCGGGTTCGATTCCCGGCTCGGGTCACTGTCTGTGTGGAGTTAGCACATTCTCCTTGTGTCTGCGTGGGTTTCCTCTGGGTGCTCCGGTTTCCTCCCACAGTCCAAAGATGTGCGGGTTAGGTTGATTGGCCAGGTTAAAAATTGCCCCTTAGAGTCCTGAGATGCGTAGGTTAGAGGGATTAGCAGGTAAATATGTGGGGGTAGGGCCTGGGTGGGATTGTGGTCGGTGCAGACTCGATGGGCCGAATGGCCTCCTTCTGCACTGTAGGGTTTCTATGATTCTATGACAGTGACCCAAGCCGGGAATCAAACCCAGGAACCCTGTGAAGGAATAGGACCTATAAAATGTGAAGGTGAGAAAGTCTGTACAGAACTGGAAGAAATAGCAGAGATGCTTAATGAATATTTTACCTCGGCATTCACGGTGGAAAAAGACCTGGGTGGTTGTACTACAGGATTGAGGTGGACTGAAAAAATTGAGTATGTGGACATTAAGAAAGAGAATGTGTTGGAAATTTTGAATAGCATCAAGATAGATAAGTCGCCGGGACCGGATGTCAAGAACAGAAGGTTGGTTAGGGCAAGTTTAGGGCCAGTTATAGATGGCAGAGGGAAGTTATGTGTGGAACCGGAGGAGATTGGTGAAGCATTGAACCAATATTTCTCTTCGGTGTTCACGCAAGGGGACATGAATATAGCTGAGGAGGACACTGGGTTGCAAGGGAGTAGAATAGACAGTATTACAGTTGATAAGGAGGATGTGCAGGATATTCTGGAGGGTCTGAAAATAGATAAATCCCCTGGTCCGGATGGGATTTATCCAAGGATTCTCTGGGAGGCAAGAGAAGTGATTGCAGAGCCTCTGGCTCTGATCTTCAGGTCGTCGTTGGCCTCTGGTATAGTACCAGAAGATTGGAGGTTAGCGAATGTTGTCCCATTGTTTAAGAAGGGGAACAGAGACTTCCCCGGGAATTATAGACCGGTGAGTCTCACTTCTGTTGTCGGCAAGATGTTGGAAAAAATTATAAGGGATAGGATTTATAGTTATTTGGAGAGTAATGAATTGATAGGTGATAGTCAGCATGGTTTTGTGGCAGGTAGGTCGTGCCTTACTAACCTTATTGAGTTTTTTGAGAAAGTGACCAAGGAGGTGGATGGGGGCAAGGCAGTGGACGTGGTATATATGGATTTTAGTAAGGCGTTTGATAAGGTTCACCATGGTAGGCTTCTGCAGAAAATGCAGATGTATGGGATTGGGGGTGATCTAGGAAATTGGATCAGGAATTGGCTAGCGGATAGGAAACAGAGGGTGGTGGTTGATAGTAAATATTCATCATGGAGTGCGGTTACAAGTGGTGTACCTCAGGGATCTGTTTTGGGGCCACTGCTGTTTGTAATATTTATTAATGATCTGGATGAGGGTATAGTTGGGTGGATTAGCAAATTTGCTGATGACACCAAAGTCGGTGGTGTGGTAGACAGTGAGGAAGGGTGTCGTAGTTTGCAGGAAGACTTAGACAGGTTGCAAAGTTGGGCCGAGAGGTGGCGGATGGAGTTTAATGCGGAGAAGTGTGAGGTAATTCACTTTGGTAGGAATAACAGATGTGTTGAGTATAGGGCTAACGGGAGGACTTTGAATAGTGTGGAGGAGCAGAGGGATCTAGGTGTATGTGTGCATAGATCCCTGAAAGTTGGGAATCAAGTAGATAAGGTTGTTAAGAAGGCATATGGTGTCTTGGCGTTTATTGGTAGGGGGATTGAATTTAGGAGTCGTAGCGTTATGTTGCAACTGTACACAACTCTGGTGCGGCCGCACTTGGAGTACTGTGTGCAGTTCTGGTCCCCACATTACAGGAAGGATGTGGAGGCTTTGGAGAGGGTGCAGAGGAGGTTTACCAGGATGTTGCCTGGTATGGAGGGGAGATCCTATGAGGAGAGGCTGAGGGATTTGGGATTGTTTTCGCTGGAAAGGCGGCGGCTGAGAGGGGATCTTATTGAAACATATAAGATGATTAGAGGTTTAGATAGGGTGGATAGTGATAGCCTTTTTCCTCTGATGGAGAAATCCAGCACGAGGGGGCATGGCTTTAAATTGAGGGGGGGTAGTTATAGAACCGATGTCAGGGGTAGGTTCTTTACCCAGAGGGTGGTGAGGGATTGGAATGCCCTGCCAGCATCAGTAGTAAATGCGCCTAGTTTGGGGGCGTTTAAGAGATCCGTAGATAGGTTCATGGACGAAAAGAAATTGGTTTAGGTTGGAGGGTCACAGTTTTTTTTTAACTGGTCGGTGCAACATCGTGGGCCGAAGGGCCTGTTCTGCGCTGTAATGTTCTATGTTCTATGTTCTATGAATGTACCCCAGGTTACTGTGGGAGGTGAGGGAAGAGATTGCAGAGCCTCTGGTGATGATCTTTGCGACGTCGATGGAGACGGGAGAGGTTCCGGAGGATTGGAGGATTGCGCATGTGGTTCCTATATTCAAGAAAGGGAATAGGGATAGCCCAGGAAATTACCGACCGGAGAGTCTAACCTCAGTGGTTGGTAAGTTGATGGAGAAGATCCTGAGGGACAGGATTTATGAACATTTAGAGAAGTTTAGTATGCTCAAAAGTAGTCAGCACGGCTTTGTCAAAGGCAAATCGTGCCTTCCGAGCCTGGTGGAGGTCTTTGAAAATGTGACTAAACAGATTGATGAAGGGAAAGCGATAGATGTGGTTTACATGGACTTCAGCAAGGCATTCGATAAGGTCCCCCATGCAAGACATGTCGAGAAAGTGAGAGGGCATGGGATCCAAGGTGCTGTTGCCTTGTGGATCCAGAACTGGCTGGCCTGCAGAAGGCAGAGAGTGGTTGTGGATGGGTCTTTTTCTGAATGGAGGTCGGTCACTGGTGGAGTGCCCCAGGGATCTGTTCTGGGACCCTTGCTGTTTGTCATTTTCATAAAAGACCTGGATGAGGAAGTGGAGGGATGGGTTGGTAAGTTTGCCGATGACACGAAGGTTGGTGGTGTTGTGGATAGTTTGGAGGGTTGTCAGAAGTTGCAGCGTGTCATAGATAGGATGCAAAACTGGGCGGAGAAGTGGCAGATGGACTTCAACCCGGATAAATTGTTCCACAGGACCAGGCTGAGGAGGAGGCAGTTGGTTTGTTCACTACATTTATTTATTTATTTTAAGTTAAAATTGTGTAAAAAATCGGAGGTTTTTTTTAAAACAGGAAGTGGGCCCAGCAGGAGTCTGGGAAGGTTTTTGGAGGGTTTAAAAGTGCTTAACTTGCAGTTTTCAGCCTCATTGTTCCACAGGACCAGGCTGAGGAGAAGGCAGTTGGTTTGTTCACTACATTTATTTATTTATTTTAAGTTAAAATTGTGTAAAAAATCGGAGGTTTTTTTTAAAACAGGAAGTGGGCCCAGCAGGAGTCTGGGAAGGTTTTTGGAGGGTTTAAAAGTAGGCCGCACTTTTGAGCGGGCAGCGTCGTTAGCGGGCAGCAGAGTGAGCAGGAGGCAGAGTGAAAGCAGTAGGGCTTTGGCTCACAGGGCTGGGGTGAGTTAATTCATTTTTTGCTGTTTCTACCTGGTACTGGCAGGGTATCTAGAGAGGATGGGTGTGAAGGCAGTGCAATGTTCCTCTTGCACTATGTTCGAGGTGAGGGACGACGACAGTGTCCCTGCTGATTATACCTGTGAGAAGTGCATCCATCTGCAGCTCCTCCAAAACCGTGTAAGGGAACTGGAGCTGGAGTTGGAGGAACTTAGGATCATTAGGGATGCAGAGATGGCCATAGACAGAAGCTTCAGGGATACAGTTACTCCGAGGAATGAAAATAGATGGGCGACGGTGAGAGGGGCTGGGAAGAAGCAGTCGGTGCAGGGATCCCCTGTGGTCGTTCCCCTTAGCAATAAGTATTCCGCTTTGGATACGGTTGAGGGGGATGACATACCAGTGGTGAGCCGCAGTGAGAGGATCTCCGGCACTGAGTCCGTCCCTGTGGCTCAGGAGGGTAAGGAGGAGAGCGGGAGGGCAATAGTTATTGGGGACTCGTTAGTTAGAGGG
This sequence comes from Mustelus asterias, assembly GCF_964213995.1. Taxonomy (NCBI): domain Eukaryota; kingdom Metazoa; phylum Chordata; class Chondrichthyes; order Carcharhiniformes; family Triakidae; genus Mustelus; species Mustelus asterias. Next base: position 11,620,918 of record NC_135823.1, on the reverse strand, counting down.
ATAGATAGGAGGTTCTGTGGCAGCAAAAGAGACTCGAGGATGGTTTGTTGCCTAGCGGATGCCAGGGTCCGTGACGTCTCGGACCGTGTTTTCCGGATTCTTAAGGGGGAGGGGAAACGGTCACAAGTCGTGGTACACATTGGTACCAACGACATAGGTAAGAGAAGGGACGGGGATTTAAAACAGGAATTTCGGGAGCTGGGCTGGAAGCTGAGAGCAAAGACAAAACATGTGGTCATCTCTGGTACGCTACCGGTGCCACGTGATAGCGAGTTGAGGAACAGGGAGAGAGTGCACTTAAACATGTGGTTGCAGGGATGGTGCAGGAGGGAGGGTTTCAGATACGTGGATAATTGGAACACGTTCTGGGGAAGGTGGGACCTCTACAAACAGGACGGGGTGCACCTGAACCAGAGGGGCACCAATATCCTCGGAGGGAAATTTGCTACGGCTCTTCAGGGGGATTTAAACTAATTTGTCAGGGGAGTGGGAAAAGGAGTTGTAGTCCGAAAGTCAGTGTTGAGGGTGGTGAGATATTGGGGAAGGTATCAAGGTCAAGGGTGGGTACCGGTAGACAGGAAGATGGGTTGAAGTGTGTCTACTTCAATGCAAGGAGCATCCGGAACAAGGTGGATGAACTTGGGGCGTGGATTGCTACTTGGGACTACGATGTTGTGGCCATTACGGAGACGTGGGTAGAACAAGGACAGGAATGGTTGTTGGACGTTCCGGGGTATAGATGTTTCAGTAAGTGTAGGGAAGCTGGTAAAAGAGGTGGAGGAGTAGCATTGTTAATCAAGGATAGTTTAACGGCTGCGGAAAAGCACTTTGAGGGGGATATGCACACTGAGGTAATATGGGCTGCAGTTAGAAACAGGAAAGGAGCGGTCACGTTGCTAGGAGTTTACTATAGGCCCCCAAATAGTAATAGAGATGTGGAGGAAGAAATTGCTAAGCAGATTATGGATACGTGTGGGGGTCACAGGGTAGTTGTCATGGGGGACTTTAACTTTCAAAATATTGATTGGAACCTTTGTAGATCGAATAGTTTGGATGGGGCACTTTTTGTGCAGTGTGTGCAGGAGGGTTTCCTGACACAATATGTGGATAGGCCGACAAGGGGTGAGGCCACATTGGATTTGGTACTGGGAAATGAACCGGGCCAAGTGTTAGATTTGGTTGTGGGAGAGCACTTTGGAGATAGTGACCACAATTCGGTGTCTTTTGTTATTGCAATGGAGAGGGATAGGGCCGGACGGCAGGGCAAGGCTTACAATTGGGGGCGAGGTAATTATGATGCGATTAGGCAAGAATTAGGGGGCATAAGATGGGAACAGAAACTGTCAGGGAAAGGCACTGATGAAAAGTGGAACTTTTTCAAGGAACAAATACTGGGTGTCCTTGATAGGTATGTCCCTGTCAGGCAGGGAGGAAATGGCCGAGTGAGGGAACCGTGGTTCACAAAAGAGGTGGAATGTCTTGTGAAAAGGAAGAGGGAAGCTTATGTAGGGATGAGGAAACAAGGTTCAGATGGCTCGATTGAGGGTTACAAGTTAGCAAGGAATGAGCTGAAAAAGGGGCTGAGGAGAGCTAGGAGGGGACATGAGAAGTCCTTGGCGGGTCGGATCAAGGAAAACCCCAAGGCTTTTTACTCTTATGTGAGGAATAAAAGAATGACCAGGGTGAGGTTAGGGCCGGTCAAGGACAGTGGTGGGAACTTGTGTATGGAATCAGTAGAGATAGGCGAGGTGATGAATGAATACTTTTCTTCAGTGTTCACCAAGGAGAGGGGCCATGTTTTTCAGGAAGAGAAGGTGTTACAGGCTAATAGGCTGGAGGAAATAGATGTTCGGAGGGAGGATGTCTTGGCAGTTTTGAATAAACTGAAGGTCGATAAGTCCCCTGGGCCTGATGAAATGTATCCTAGGATTCTTTGGGAGGCGAGGGATGAGATTGCAGAGCCTTTGGCTTTGATCTTTGGGTCCTCGCTGTCCACGGGGTTGGTGCCAGAGGACTGGAGAGTGGCGAATGTTGTTCCTCTGTTTAAGAAAGGGAATAGAAATGACCCTGGTAATTATAGACCGGTTAGTCTGACTTCGGTGGTTGGTAAATTGATGGAAAAGGTCCTTAGGGATGGGATTTACGACCATTTAGAAAGATGCGGATTAATCCGGGATAGTCAGCACGGATTTGTGAAGGGCAAATCGTGCCTCACAAATTTGATAGAATTTTTTGAGGAGGTAACTAGGTGTGTTGATGAAGGTAGGGCGGTTGATGTCATATACATGGATTTTAGTAAGGCGTTTGATAAGGTCCCCCATGGTCGGCTTATGATGAAAGTAAGGAGGTGTGGGATAGAGGGAAAGTTGGCCGATTGGATAGGTAACTGGCTATCTGATCGAAGACAGAGGGTGGTGGTGGATGGAAAATTTTCGGACTGGAGGCAGGTTGCTAGCGGAGTGCCGCAGGGATCGGTGCTTGGTCCTCTGCTCTTTGTGATTTTTATTAATGACTTAGAGGAGGGGGCTGAAGGGTGGATCAGTAAATTTGCTGATGACACCAAGATTGGTGGAGTAGTGGATGAGGTGGAGGGCTGTTGTAGGCTGCAAAGAGACATAGATAGGATGCAAAGCTGGGCTGAAAAATGGCAAATGGAGTTTAACCCTGATAAATGTGAGGTGATTCATTTTGGTAGGACTAATTTAAATGTGGATTACAGGGTCAAAGGTAGGGTTCTGAAGACTGTGGAGGAACAGAGAGATCTTGGGGTCCATATCCACAGATCTCTAAAGGTTGCCACTCAAGTGGATAGAGCTGTGAAGAAGGCATATAGTGTGTTAGCTTTTATTAACAGGGGGTTGGAGTTTAAGAGCCGTGGGGCTATGCTACAACTGTACAGGACCTTGGTGAGACCGCATTTGGAATATTGCGTGCAGTTCTGGTCACCTCACTATAAGAAGGATGTGGAAGCGCTGGAAAGAGTGCAGAGGAGATTTACCAGGATGCTGCCTGGTTTGGAGTGTCGGTCTTATGAGGAAAGGTTGAGGGAGCTGGGGCTGTTCTCTCTGGAGCGGAGGAGATTGAGGGGAGACTTAATAGAGGTTTATAAAATGATGAAGGGGATAGATCGAGTGAACGTTCAAAGACTATTTCCTCGGGTGGATGGAGCTATTACAAGGGGGCATAACTATAGGGTTCATGGTGGGAGATATAGGAAGGATATCAGAGGTAGGTTCTTCACGCAGAGAGTGGTTGGGGTGTGGAATGGACTGCCTGCAGTGATAGTGGAGTCAGACACTTTAGGAACATTTAAGCGGTTATTGGATAGGCACATGGAGCACACCAGGATGGTAGGGAGTGGGATAGCTTGATCTTGGTTTCAGATGAAGGTCGGCACAACATCGTGGGCCGAAGGGCCTGTTCTGTGCTGTAATGTTCTATGTTCTATGTTCTATAAATGTGTAGTGGTCCATTTTGGCAGGTCAAATGGGATGAAGGAGTATAATATCAAGGGTAAGACTCTTAGCAGTGTAGAGGATCAGAAGGACCTTGGGGTCTGGGTCCATAGGACTCTTAAATCGGCCTCGCAGGCGGAGGAGGTGGTTAAGAAGGCGTATGGTGTGCTGGCCTTCATCAATCGAGGGATTGAGTTTAGGAGTCGGGAGATAATGATGCAGCTTTATAAGACCCTCATCAGACCCCACTTAGAGTACTGTGCTCAGTTCTGGTCGCCTCATTACAGGAGGGATGTGGAAATTATTGAAAGGGTGCAGAGGAGATTTACAAGGATGTTGCCTGGATTGGTTGTCATGCTTTATGAGGGAGCTTGGTCTTTTCTCCTTGGAGAGATGAAGGATGAGAGGCGACCTGATAGAGGTGTACAAGATGTTGAGAGGTATAGATCGGGTGGATTCTCGGAGTCTTTTTCCCAGGGCTGAAATGGCTGCTATGAGAGGACACAGATTTAAGGTGCTGGGGAGTAGGTACAGAGAAAATGTCAGGGGTAAGTTTTTCACTCAGAGGGTGGTGGGTGAGTGGAATCGGCTGGTGTCAGTGGTGGTGGAGGCAAACTCAATAAGGTCTTTTAAGAGACTTCTGGATGAGTACATGGAACTTAATAGGATTGAGGGTTATAGGTATGCCTATATATAAGCCTAGGTAGGTAGGGACATGACCGGCGCAACTTGTGGGCCAAAGGGCCTGTTTGTGCTGTATTTTTTCTATGTTCTATACCCTGGCTCTCTCTATTCAGGATGTGGAGATGCCGGCGTTGGACTGGGGTAAACACAGTAAGAAGTCTAACAACACCAAGTTAAAGTCCAGTTGGACTTTAACTTGGTGTTGTTAGACTTCTTACTGTGTCTCTATTCAGTGCAGTGTGTCATACACAAACTGTCTGTATCCAGTGCTGTGCATTATACACTGACTGTCCCTATCCATTGACAGTCTCTATCCAGTGTGGAGTTGTTACACACTCACTGTCTGTATCCAGTACGCTGTGTTATACACTGCCTATCTCTATCCAGTGTGCTGTGTTACACACTGGCCGTGTCTATCCTGTGTGCTGTGTAATACACTGACTGTCTCTATCCTGTGTGCTGTGTTATACACTGACCGTGTCTATCCTGTGTGCTGTGTTATACACAGTGACTGTCCCTATCCTGTGTACTGTGTTATACACTGACTGTCTCTTTCCAGTGTGTTTTGTTATACACTGACTGTCTCTATTCAGTGCAGTGTGTTATAGAATGACCACCTCCATCGAGCATGTTTTGTGTTATACAGGGACTCTCCCTTTCCAGTCTGTTGGGCCGTTTGCTGACTGTATTTCTCCTGTGATGTGTTCTGTGCAGTATTAGTCTTCCTCCAATGTGGTGAGCAGTACACTGACCGAGTGTAACAAGTGTGTGTTATTCACTGACTCTCTTAATCTATTGAAGTGTATTAAACACTGATGATCTCCCTCCTGTGTGCTCTGTTATACACGACTATCTCTATCCAGTGCGCTCTGTTATATACCGACTCTCCTTATCCAGGGTGCTGTGTTACACACTGACTGTCTCTGTCCAGTGCGGTGTGTTATACACAGTGACTGTCCGTATCCAGTGTGGTGTCTTACACACTGCCTGTCCCTATCCACTGTGGTGTGTTACACACTGACTTTCCTGATCCAGTGTGGTGTGTTATACACTGACCGTCTCTATTCAGTGCAGTGTGTCATACATTGACTGTCTGTATCCAGTACAGTGTGTTATGTGCAGGACTGTCTCTATCCAGTGTAGTGTACCATTGACGAACAGTAGTGTCCAGTGCGGTGTTCTACACATTAATCGTCTCCCTCCAATATGGTGAGTTATACACTGACCACGTGCAGCAAGCGTTGTGTGTTATTCAATATATCTCTTAATCTATTGTGGAGTGTTCGACACTGATTGTCTTTATCCAGTGTGCTGTGTTATACACTGACAGTCTCTATCCTGTGTGCTGCGTTACACACTGACTGTCTCTATCCAGTGTGTTGTGTTATACACCGACTGTCCTTATCCAGGATGCGGCGTGTTATAACTGACTGCCTCTATCCAGTGCCGTGTGTTACACACTGACTGCCCCTATCTAGTGTGGTGTGTTACACACTGATTGTCTCGATCCAGTGCCATGTGTTATATACTGACTGTCTCTATCCAGTGTATATACACTGATGGTCTCTATCCAGTGCAGTTGTTATACACTGACAGCCTCTATCCAGTGTGCTGTGTTATATACTGACTGTCTGTATTCAGTGTGCTGTGTTATACACTGACTGTCTCTATCCAGTGTGGTTGTTATACACTGATTGTCTCATCGAGTGTGGAGTGTAATACGATGACTGTCTCTATCTAGTGTGCTGTATTATACACTGGCTGTCTCAACCCAGTGTGGTTGTTATCAACTGACTGTCCCTATTCAGTGTGGTGTGTTATACACTGACTGTCTCCATCCAGTATGCTGTGTTATACACTGATTCTCTCTCTGTCCAGTGTACTGTGTTATACACTGGCTGACTTTATCCTGTGTGCTGTATTATACACTGGCTGTCTCAATCCAGTGTGGTTGTTATCAACTGACTGTTCACATCCAGTGTGGAGTGTTATAGCTGACTGTCTCTGCCCAGTGTGATGTATTATACACTGACTGCCCCAATCCAGTGTTGTTTATTATACCCTGGCTGTCTCTATTCAGTGCAGTGCATCATACACTGACTGTCTGTATTCAGTGCACTGTGTTATGCACTGACTGTCTCTATCCAGTGGGTAGTGTACCATTGACTGACAGTAATGTCCAGACGGTGTTCCATACATTAATCGTCTCCCTCCAATATGGTGAGCTATACACTGACCACGTGCAGCAAGTGTGTGTTATTCAATACATCTCTTAATCTATTGCAGTGTGTTAAATGCTGAGGGTGTCCCTCCTGTGTCATTGTGTTATGCATTGACTGTCTCTCTCTCTCTCCAGTGTGGTTTGTTATGTACTGATGGTTTCTATTTAGTGCGGTGTGTTATACCCCGACTATCTCTATCCAGTGTGCAGTGTTATACCCCGACTATCTCTATCCAGTATGCAGTGTTATACACTGACTGTCCCTATCCAGTGCGGTGTGTTATACCCCGACTATCTCTATCCAGTATGCAGTGTTATACACTGACTGTCCCTATCCAGTGCGGTGTGTTATACCCCGACTATCTCTATCCAGTGTGCAGTGTTATACCCCGACTATCTCTATCCAGTATGCAGTGTTATACACTGACTGTCCCTATCCAGTGTGCAGTGTTATACCCCGACTATCTCTATCCAGTGCGGTGTGTTATACCCCGACTATCTCTATCCAGTGTGGTGTGTTATACACTGACTGTCTCTATGCAGTGTGTTGTCTTAAACATTGCCTGTCCCTCTCCAGTGCGGTGTGTTACACACTGACTGTCTCTATCCTGTGTGGTGTTATATACACTGACTGTCTCTATCCTGTGTGGTGTTATATACACTGACTGTCTCTTACCAATGCGGTGTGTTATACACTGACTGTCTCTCTCCAGTGTGGTTGTTATACACTGACTGTCTCTATCCAGTGTGTTGTGTTATACACTGACTGTCCCTATTCAGTGCAGTGTGTTATAGAATGACCATCTCATTCGAGCATGAATTGTGTTATACAATGACTCGCTCCTTCCGGTCTGGTGTACCGTTTGCTGACTGTATTTCCCATGTGATGTGTTCTATGCAGTATTAGCCTCCCTCCAATGTGGTGAGCAGTACACTGACCGAGTGTAACAAGTGTTTTGTGTAATTCACTGACTCTCTCAATCTATTGAAGTGCGTTAAACACTGATGATCTCCCTCCTGTGTGTTCTGTTATACACCGACTCCCTCTATCCAGTGCGCTGTGTTATACACCGACTGTCCTTATCCAGGGTCCGGTGTGTTATACACTGACTGTCTCTATGCAGTGTGTTGTGTTACACAGTGACTGTCCCTATCCAGTGTGGTGTGTTACACACTGACTGTCTGTCTGCAGTGCGGTGTGTTACATGCTGACAGTCTCTATTCACTGTGGAGTGTTATACACTGCCTGTATCCAGTGTGCTGTGATATACACTGATTGTCTCTATCCAATGTGCTGTGTTATACACTGACTGTCTCTATTCAATGTGGTGTGTTATAAACTGACTGCACCAACCCAGAGTTGTGTGTTATACCCTGACTGTTTCAATTCAGTGCCGTGCATCATACATTTACTGTCTGTATCTAGTGCAGTGTGTTGTACACTGTCTGTCTCAATCCAGTGTAATGTACCATCGACTAACAGTAGTGTCCAGTGTGGTGTTCTGTATATTAATCGTCTCCCTCCAATATGATGAGCTATAGACTGACCGCGTGCAGCAAGTGTTGTGTGTTATTCAAAATATCTCTTAATCTATTGCAGTGTGTTAAACACTGAGGGTGTCCCTCCTGTGTATTGTGTTATTGTGGATACTGGGGCGGCACGGTAGCACAGTGGTTAGCACTGCTGCTTCACAGCTCCAGGGACCTGGGTTCGATTCCCGGCTTGGGTCACTGTCTGTGTGGAGTTTGCACATTCTCCTCGTGTCTGCGTGGGTTTCCTCCGGGTGCTCCGGTTTCCTCCCACAGTCCAAAGATGTGTGGGTTAGGTTGATTGGCCATGCTAAAATTGCCCCTTAGTTTCCTGGCTTGCGTAGATTAGAGGGATTAGTGGGTAAAATATGTGGGGATATGGGGGTAGGGCCTGGGTGGGATTGTGGTCGGTGCAGACTCGATGGGCCGAATGGCCTCTTTCTGTACTGTAGGGTTTCTATGATTTCTATGATTTTTATACACTGACTGTCTGTCTCTCCAGTGTGGTTTGTTATATACCAACGGTTTCTATTCAGTGTGGTGTGTTATACCCTGTCTGACTTTATCCAGTATGCTGTGTTATACACTGACTGTCTCTATTCAGTGTGGAGTGTTATGCACTGACTGTCTCTATTCAGTGTGGAGTGTTATACACTGACTGTCTCTATCCAGTGTGGTTGTTCTACACTGACTGTCTCTATCCAGTGTGGTTGTTCTACACTGACTGTCTCTATTCAGTGCATTGTGTTAGAGAACGATCGCCTCCATCGAGCATGTATGGTGTTATACAATGACTCTCTCTTTCCGATCTGGTGTGCCGTTTGCTGACTGTATTTCTCCCGTGATGTGTTAGAACAAAGAACATAGAAAATTACAGCACAGGAACAGGCCCTTCGGCCCTCCAAGCCTGCACCGACCATGCTGCCCAACTTAACTAAAACCCCCTTCCCTTCCGGAGACCATATCCCTCTATTCCCATCCTATTCATGTATTTGTCAAGACGCCCCTTAAAAGCCACTACCGTATCCGCTTCCACTACCTCCCCCGGCAATGAGTTTCAGGCACCCACTACTCTCTGTGTAAAACATCTGCCTCGTACATCTCCTTTAAACCTTGCCCCTTGCACCTTAAACCTGTGCCCCCTAGTAATTGAATCTTCCACCCTGGGAAAAAGCTTCTGACTATCCACTCTTTCCATACCTCTCATAATTTTGTAGGCTTCTATCAGGTCACCCCTCAACCTCCGTCGTTCCAGTGAGAACAAACCAAGTTTCTCCAACCTCTCTTCATAGCTAATACCCTCCATACCAGGCAACGTCCTGGTAAATCTTTTCTGTACCCTCTCCAAAGCCTCCACATCTTTCTGGTAGTGCGACGACCAGAATTGAACACTATATTCCAAGTGCGGCCTAACTAAGGTTCTATAAAGCTGCAACATGACTTGCCAATTTTTAAACTCAATGCCCCGGACAATGAAGGCAAGCATGCCATATGCCTTTTTGACTACCTTCTCCATCTGTGTTGCCACTTTCAGTGACCTGTGTACCTATGGAACCAGATCCCTTTGCCTATCAATACTCTCAAGGGTTCTGCCATTTACTGTATATTTCCTATTTCCTATCCTTATTAGACCTTCCAAAATGCATTACCTCTCATTTGTCCGGATGAAACTCCATCTGCCATCTCTCCGCCCAAGTCTCCAACCGATCTATATCCTGTTGTATCTTCTGATGATCCTCATCGCTATCCGCAACTCCACCAACCCTTGTGTCATCCGCAAACTTACTAATCAAACCAGTTGCATTTTCCTCCAAATCATTTATATATTACAAACAGCAAAGGTCCCAGCACTGATCCCTGAGGAACGCCACTTGTCACAGCCCTCCATTCAGAAACGCATCCTTTCGCTAATACCTTCTGTCTTCTTTGACCGAGCCAGTTTTGTATCCACCTTGCCAGTTCATCTCTGATCCCATGTGTCTTCACCTTCTGCACCAGTCTGCCATGAGGGACCTTGTCAAAAGCCTTACTGAAGTCCATGTAGACAATATACACTGCCCTACCCTCATCAATCATCTTCGTCACTTCCTCGAAAAACTCGATCAACTTAGTGAGACACGACCTCCCCTTCACAAAACCATGTTGCCTCTCACTAATACGTCCACTGATTTCCAAGTGGGAATAAATCCTGTCTCGAAGAATCCTCTCCAATAATTTCCCTACCACTGATGTAAGGCTCACAGGCCGGTAATTACCTGGATTGTTCTTGCTACCCTTCTTAAACAAAGGAACAAAATTGGCTATTCCCCAATCCTTTGGGACCTCCCCTGTAGCCAGTGAGGATACAAAGATTTCTCTCAAGGCCCCAGCAATTTCCCCCCTTGATTCTTTCAGTATTTGGGGTATATCCCATCAGGCCCTGGGGACATGTCTACCTTAATGTTTCTCAAGAATCCTAATACCTCCTCCTTTTCTCAACATGACTCAAACTATCTACACACCCTTTCCCAGACCTATTATCTACCAAGTCCTTCTATGAAGTATTAGCCTCCCTCCAATGTGGTGAGCAATACACTGACCGAGCGTAACAAGTTTGTGTTATTCACTGACTCTCTGAATCTATTGAAGTGCGTTAAACACTGATGATCTCCCTCCTGTGTGTTCTGTTATACGTCGACTGCCTCTATCCAGTGCGCTGTGTTATCCACCAACTGTCCTTATCCGGGGTCCGGTGTGTTATACACTGACTGCCTGTATCCAGTACAATTTGTTATACACTGACTGTCCCTTTCCAGTGCGGTATGTTATACACTGATGGTCTCTATCCAGTGTGGTTGTTATACAATGACAGTCTCTATCCAGTGTGCTGTGTTATACACTGACTGTCTCGATCCAGTATAGTGTACCATTGACTAACAGTAATGTCCAGTGCAGTGTTCTATACATTAATCGTCTCCCTGCATATGATGAGCGAGACACTGACCGCGTGCAGCAAGTGTTGTGTGTTATTCAATACATCTCTTAATCTATTGCAGTGTGTTAAACATTGAGGGTGTCCCTCCTGTATATTGTGTTATACACCGACTGCCTCTCTCTCCAATGTGGTTTGTTATATTCGGACGATTTCTATTCAGTGCAGTGTGTGAAATCTTGACTGACTCTATTCTGTGTGTTGTGTTATGCACTGACTGTCTCTATCCAATGTGGTTGTGATACAGTGTCTCTATTTAGTGTGGAGTGTTATACACTGACTGTCCCTATCCAGTGCGGTTGTTATACACTGACTGTCTCTATTCAGTGTGGAGTGTTATACACTGACTGTCCCTATCAGTGCGTTTGTTATACATTGATTTGTCTCTATACAGTGCAGTTTGATAAACACTGACTGCCCCTTTCCAGTGCGGTATGTTATACACTGATGGTCTCTATCCAGTGCGGTTGTTATAAAATGACAGTCTCTATCCAGTGTGCTATGTTATACACTGACTGTCTCTCTCTCCAATGTGGTTTGTTATATACTGACGATTTCTATTCAGTGCCGTGTCTTATACCCTGTCTGACTCTATCCAGTGTAATGTGTTTTACACTGTCTGTGTCTATCCAGTCTGGAGTGTTATACACTGACTGTCTCTATCCAGTACGCTGTGTTATACACTGACTCTCCCTATCCAGTGTGGTGTGTTATACATTGACTGTTCCTATCCAGTGCGGTGTGTTACACACTGTCTGTCTCTATCCAGTGTGGTGTGTTATACACTGACTGTCTATTTCCAGTGTGGTGTCTTATTCACTGACTGTCTCTATCCAGTGTGGTGTGTTATACTCTGACTGTCCCTATTCAGTGCAGTGTGTTATAGAATGACCACCTGAATCGAGCATGTATTGTATTATACAATGACTCTGGTCTTTCCGGTCTGATGTGCCGTTTGTTGACTGTATTTCTCCTGTGATGTGTTGAACAAAGAACAATACAGCACAGGAACAGGCCCTTCGGCCCTCCAAGCCCGTGCCGCTCCCTGGTCCAACTAGACCATTCTTTTGTATCCCTCCATTCCCACTCCGTTCATATGGCTATCTAGATAAGTCTTATGCAGTATGTTCTATGCAGTATTAGCCTCCCTCCAATGTGGTGAGCAATACACTGACCGAGTGTATCAAGTGTTGTGTGTTATTCACTGACTCTCTTAATCTATTGAAGTGTGTTAAACACTGATGATCTCCCTCATGTGTGTTCTGCTTTACACGACTGTCTCTATCCATTGCGTTGTGTTATACACCGACTGTCCTTATCCAAAGTGCTGTGTTATACACTGACTGCCCAATCCAGTGTGGTGTGTTGTACACTGACTGTCTCTATCCAGTGTCTTGTCTTACACGCTGACTGTCCCGATCCAGTGTGGTGCGTTATACACTGATGGCCTCTATCCAGTGTGGTGTGTTACACGCTCACTGACTCTATCCAGTGTGATGTGTTATACACTGACTGTCCCTATCCAATGCGGTGTGTTACACACTGACTGTCTCTATCCAGTGCGATGTGTTATACACTGATGGTCTCTATCCAGTGCAGAGTGTTATACACTGACTGTCCCTATCCAGTATGCTGTGTTTCACACTGTCTCTATCCAGTGTGGTGCGTTATATACTGACTGCCCCAATCCAGTGTTGTGTGTTGTACCCTGACTGTCTCTATTCAGTAAGAGTTTTAACAACACCAGGTTAAAGTCCAACAGGTTTATTTGGTAGCAAATACCTCTATTCAGTGCAGTGTGCCAAACAATGACTGTCTGTATCCAGTGCAGTGTGTTATACACTGACTGTCTCGATCCACTGTAGTATACCATTGACTAACAGTAATGTCCAGTGTTGTGTTCTATACATTAATCGGCTCCCTCCGATATGGTGAGGTATACACTGACCACGTGCAGCAACTATTGTGTGTTATTCAATACATCTCTTAATCTATTGCAGCATGTTAAACACTGAGGATGTCCCTCCTTTGTATTGTGTTATACACTGACTGTCTCTCTCTCCAGTGTGGTTTGTTATATACTAACGGTTTCTATTCAGTGCGGTGTGTTATACCCTGTCTGACTCTATCCAGGGTGCTGTGTTATACACTGACTGTCTCTCTGTCCAATGTGGTGTTATATACGGACGATTTCTATTCAGTGTGCTATGTTATACACTGACTGACTCTATCCAGTGTGGTTGCTATACACTGATTGTCTCTATCCAGTGTGGTGTGTTTTACACTGATTGCCCCAAACCAGTGTTGTGTGTTAGACCCTGACTATCTCTACTCAGTGCAGTGTGTTATCCACTGGCTGTCTCTATCCAGTGTAGTATACCATTGACTAACAGTAATATCCAGTGTGGTGTTCTATACATGTCATCTCCCTCCAATGTGGTGAGCTATATGCTGACCGTGTGCAGCAAGCTTTGTGTGTTATTCAATACATCTCTTAATCTATTGCAGTGTATTAAACACTGTGGGAGTCTCTCTGCGTATTGTGTTATGCGCTGACTCTCTCTCTCTCCAGTGTGGTTTTTTATATACTGACGGTTTCTATTCAGTGTGGTGTGTTATACCCTGACTGACTCTATCCAGTGTGTTGTCTTTCACAGTGCCTGTCCCTATCCAGTGCAGTGTGTCACACGCTCACTGTCTCTATCCAGTGTCGTGTGTTATACTGACTGTCCATATCCAGTGTGGTGTGTTACACACTGACTGTCCCTATTCAATGCGGTGTGTTATATACTGACTGTCTCTATCCAGTGTGCTGTTTTCTACATTGACTGTCTCTATCCAGTGTGCTGTGTTATACACTGGCTGCCTCTCTCCAGTGTGGTTGTTATATCTTCACTGTCCGTATCCAGTGCGATGTGTTACACACTGACTGTCTCTATCCTGTGTGGTGTGTTATACACTGACTGTATCTATCCAGTGAATTGCCTTACACAGTGCCTGTCCCTATCCAGTGTGATGTGTCACATGCTCACTGTCTCTATCCAGTGTAGTGTATTATGCTGACTGTCCCTATCCAGTGAGGTGTGTCACACATTGACTGTCTCTATCCAGTGTAGTGTGTTAAACACTGACTGTCCCTATTCGGTGCGGTGTGTTCTACACTGACGGTCTCTATCCAGTGTGGTTGTTATACACTGACAATCTCCACCCAGTGTGCTGTGTTCTACATTGACTGTCTCTATCCAGTGTGGTGTGTTATTCACTGACTCTCTAAACAGTGCGGTGTGTTATACACTCACTGTCACTATATAGTGAGGTGTATTATGCACTGACTATCTCTATCCAGTGTGGTTGTTATACACTGACAGTCTCTATCCAGTGTGCCATTTTATACACTGACAGTCTCTATCCAGTGTGCTGTGTTATACACTGGCTGACTCCATCCAGTGTAGTTGTTATACACTGACTGTCTCGAGCCAGTGTGGAGTGTTATACCCTGTCTCTCTTCAGTGCAGTGTGTCATACACTGCCTGTCTGTATCCAGTGCAGTGTGTTATGCACTGACTTTCTCTACCCAGTGTAGTGTACCATTGACTAACAGTAATGCACAGTGCAGCGTTCTGTACATTAATCGTCTCCCTCCAATATGGTGAGCTATACACTGACCATGTGCCGCAAATGTTGTGTGTTATTCAATATATCTCTTAATCTATTGCAGTGTATTAAACACTGTGGGAGTCTCTCTGTGTATTGTGTTATGCGCTCACTCTCTCTCTCTCCAATGTGATTTATTATATATTGACGGTTTCTATTCAGTGCGGTGTGTTATACCCTGACTGACTCTATCCAGTGTGCTGCATTATATACTGACTGTGTCTATCCAGTGCGGTTTGTTACACACTGACTGTCTCTAAACAGTGCGGTGTGTTATACACTCACTATCCCTATACAGTGAGGTGTGTTATGCACTGACTGTCTCTAACCAGTGTGGTTGTTATACACTGACAGTCTCTATCCAGTGTGCAGTGATGTACACTGGCTGTCTCTATCCAGTGTAGTGTACCATTGACTAACAGTAATGTCCAGTACGGTGTTCTATACATTAATTGTCTCCCTCCAATATGGTGAGGGTCACTGACCGTGTGCAGCAAGCTTTGTGTGTTATTCAATACATCTGTATTGCGGCACGGTAGCACAGTGGTTAGCACTGCTGCTTCACAGCTTCAGGGTCCTGGGTTCGATTCCCGGCTTGGGTCACTGTGTGGAGTTTGCACATTCTCCTCGTGTCTGCGTGGGTTTCCTCCGGGTGCTCCGGTTTCCTCCCACAGTCCAAAGATGTGCGGGTTAGGTTGATTGGCCATGCTAAAATTGCCCCTTAGTGTCCTGAGATGCGTAGGTTAAAGGGATTAGTGGATGGATATGGGGGTAGGGCCTGGGTGGGATTGTGGTCGGTGCAGACTCGATGGGCCGAATGGCCTCTTTCTGTATTGTAGGGTTTCTATGATTTCTATGATCTCTTAATCTATTGCGGTGTATTAAACACTGAGGGTGTCCCTCTGTGTATTGTGTTATGCGCTGACTCTCTCTCTCTCCAGTGTGGTTTGTTCTGTACTGACGGTTTCTATTCAGTGCGGTGTGTTATACCCTGACTGACTCTATTCCAGTGTGCTGTGTTATGCACTGACTGTCTGTATCCTGTGTGTTGTCTTATACTCTGCCTGTCCCTATCCAGTAGGATGTGTTATACACTGATGGTCTCTATCCAGTGTGGTTGTTATACACTGGCAATCTCGATCCAGTTTTGCTGTTTTCTACATTGACTCTCTCTATCCAGTGTGCTGTGTTATACACTGGCTGTCTCTCTCCAGTGTGGTTGTTGTACACTGACTGTCCCTATCCAGTGTGGTGTGTTCCACACTGACTGTCTCTATCCTGTGTGGTGTGTTATATACTGACTGTCTCTAAACTGTGCAGTGTGTTATACACTGACTGTCCCTATTCAGTGCAATGTGTTATAGAATGACCACCTCCATCGAGCATGTATTGTGCTATACAGTGACTCCCTCCGGTCGGTGTGCCGTTTGCTGACTGTATTTCTCCTGTGATGTGTTCTATACAGATTAGCCTCCCTTCAATGCGGTGAGCAATACACTGACCGAGTGTAACAAGTATTGTATGTTATTCACTGACTCTCTTAATCTATTGGACTGTGTTAAACACTGATGATCTCCCTCCTGTGTGTTCTATTATACACGACTGTCCCAATCCAGTGCGGTGTGTTATACACTGACTGCCTCTATCCAATGTGGTGTGTTATACACTGACTGTCTCTATCCAGTGCGGTGTACCATTGACGAACAGTAATGTCCAGTGCGGTGTTTTATACATTAATCGTCTCCCTCCAACATGTGAGCTATACACTGTCTGCGTGCAACAAGTGTGGTGTGTTATTCAGTGCATCTCTTAATCTATTGCAGTGTGTTAAACCTTGAGCTTGTGTATTGTGTCATACACTGACTGTCTCTCTTTCCAGTGTGCTTTGTTATATACTGGCGATTTTTATTCAGTGCGGTCTGTTATACCCTGTCTGACTCTATCCAGTGTGCTGTGTTATACACTGGCTGTCTCTATCCAGTGTGCTGTGTTATACACTGGCTGTCTCTCTCCAGTGTGGTTGTTACACCCTGACTGTCCCTATCCAGTGCGGTGTGTTACACACTGACTGTTCCTATCCAGTGCGGTGTGTTATACACTGACTGTCTCTACCCAGCGTGATTGTTACACACTGACAGTCTCTATCCAATGTGCTGTGTTATACACTGGCTCTCACCATTCAGTGTGCTGTGTTGTGCACTGGCTGTCTCTATCCAGTGTGGTTGTTATACACTGTCTCTCACTATCCAGTGTCTGTGTTATACACTCATTTCTCTATGCAGTGTGTTGTGTTATACACTGACTGGCTCTATCCAGTGTGGTTTTTCTACACTGACTGTCTCTATTCAGTGTAATATCTTATAGAATGACCACCTCCATCAAGCATGTTTTGTGTTATACAGTGACTCTCTCTTCCGGTCTGATGTGCCGTTTGCTGATTGTATTTCTCCAGTGATGTGTTCGACGCAGTATTAGCCTCCCTCCAATGTGGTGAGCAATACACTGACTGAGTGTAACATGTGTTGTGTGTTATTCACTGACACTGTTAATCTATTGAAGTGTGTTAAACACTGATGGTCTCCTCTCTGTGTGTTCTGTTATAATGTGGAGATGCCGGCGTTGGACTGGGGTAAACACAGTAAGAAGTTTAACAACACCAGGTTAAAGTCCAACAGGTTTATTTGGTAGCAAAAGCCACACAAGCTTTCGAGGCTCTGAGCCCCTTCTTCAGGTGAGTGGGAATTCTGTTCACAAACAGAACTTATAAGACACAGACTCAATTTACATGAATAATGGTTGGAATGCGAATACTTACAACTAATCCAGTCTTTAAGAAACAAAACAATGGGAGTGGAGAGAGCATCAAGACAGGCTAAAAAGATGTGTATTGTCTCCAGACAAGACAGCCAGTGAAACTCTGCAGGTCCACGCAACTGTGGGAGTTACAAATAGTGTGACATAAATTCTGATTCTAGATGTGTGACAATACACATCTTTTTAGCCTGTCTTGATGCTCTCTCCACTCCCATTGTTTTGTTTCTTAAAGACTGGATTAGTTGTAAGTATTCGCATTCCAACCATTATTCATGTAAATTGAGTCTGTGTCTTATAAGTTCTGTTTGTGAACAGAATTCCCACTCACCTGAAGAAGGGGCTCAGAGCCTCGAAAGCTTGTGTGGCTTTTGCTACCAAATAAACCTGTTGGACTTTAACCTGGTGTTGTTAAACTTCTTACTGTGTTCTGTTATACACCGACTGTCTCTATTGAGTGTGCTTTGTTATACACTGACAGTCCCTATCCAGTGCGGTGTATAATACACTGACTGTCTCTATCCATTGTGTTGTGTTACACACTGACTGTCCCTATCCAGTGTGGTGTGTTATACACTGACTGTCTCTATCCAGTGTAGTGTACCTTTGACTAACAGTAATGTCCAGTGCAGTGTTCAATGCATTAATTGTCTCCCTACAATATAGTGAGCTATACACTGACAGTGTGCAGCAAGTGTTGTGTGTTATTCAATAAGTCTCTCAATCTATTGCAGTGTGTTAAATTCTGAGTGTGTCCCTCCTGTGTACTGTGTTATACACTGACTGTCTCTCTCTCTCCAGCGTTGTTTGTTATATACTGACAGTTTCCATTCAGTGCGGTGTGTTATATATTGACTGTGTCTATCCAATGTGGTGTTATACATTGACTGTCTCTATCCATGTGCTGTGTTATACATTGGCTATCTCTATCCAATGTGGT
Organism: Mustelus asterias; assembly: GCF_964213995.1. Lineage (NCBI taxonomy): Eukaryota > Metazoa > Chordata > Chondrichthyes > Carcharhiniformes > Triakidae > Mustelus > Mustelus asterias. The sequence continues at coordinate 11,602,652 of NC_135823.1, read as the reverse complement.
TGTTATATTCCGCCTGTCTCTCTCCAGTGTGGAGTGTTATACACTGGCTGTCTCGATTCAGTGTCGTTGTTCTACACTGACTTTCTCTCTTCAGTGCACTCTGTTATAGAGTGACCTCCATCAAGCATGTATTGTGTTATACAATGACTTTCTCTTTCCGGTCTTGTGTGCCTTTGGCTGATTGTATTTCTCCAGTGATGTGTTCTATCCAGTACTGGCCTCCCTCCAATGTGGTGATCTATACACTGACTGAGCATAACAAGTGTTGTGTGTTATTCATTGATTCTCTTAATCTATTGAAGTGTGTTAAACACTGATGATCTCCCCCCTGTGTGTTCTGTTGTACACTGACTGTCTCTAGCAAATGTGCTCTGTTATATACTGATTGTCCCTATCCAGTGCAGTGTGTTATACACTGACTGTCTCTATCCAGTGTGTTGTGTTACACACTGACTGTCCCTTTCCAGTACAGTGTGTTATACACTGACTGTCTGTATCCAGTGTGATTGGTATACACTGACAGTCTCTATCCAGTGTGCTGCGTTGTACACTGACTGTCTCTATCCATTATTGTTGTTATACACCGACTGTCTCTATCCAGTGTGGAGTATTATAGACTCATTTCTCTATCCAGTATGCTGTGTTATACACTGACTGTCTCTTTCCAGTGTGGTTGTTCTACACTGACTGTCTCTATTCAGTGTTGTGTGTTATAGAATGACCACCTCTATTGAGCATGTATTGTATTATACAATGACTCTCTTTCCAGTCTGGTGTGCCATTTGCTGACTATATTTCTCCAGTGATGTGTTCGGTACAGTATTAGCCTCCCTCCAATGTGGTGAGCTATACACTGACCAAGTTTAACTTGGGTTGTCTGTTATTCACTGACTCTCTTAATCTATTGAAGTATGTTAAACGCTGATGATCTCCCTCCTGTGTGTTCTGTTATACATTGACTTTCTCTATCCAGTGTGTTGTGTTACAGACTGACTGTCCCTATTCAGTGCGGTGTGTTACACACTGACTGTCTCTATTCAGTGTGGAGTGTTATGCACTGACTGTCCCTATCCAGTGTGCTGTGTTATACACTGGCTGTCCCTATCCAGTGTGCTGTGTTATACACTGACTGACTCTATCCAGGGTGGTTGTTCTACACTGACTGTCTCTATTCATTGTAGTGTGTTACAGAATGACCACCTCAATCGAGCATGTACTCTGTTGTACGATGACTATCTCCTTCTCCTTCTGGTCTGGTGTGCCGTTTGCTGACTGTATTTCTCCTGTGATGTGTTCTATACAGTATTAGCCTCCCTCCAATGTGGTGAGCAATACACTGACCGAGTGTAACATGTGATGTGATGAGGGTTATTCACTGACCCTCATAATCTATTGAAGTGTGTTAAACACTGATGAACTCCCTCCTGTGTGTTCTCTTATACACTAACTGTCTCTATCCAGTGCAGTGTGTTATACACTGACTGTCCCTTTCAAGTGCGGTCTGTTACACACTGACTGTCTCTATCCAGTGTGGTGTGTTATACACTGTCTCTGTCCAATGTGGTGTGTTATACACTGACTGTCTCTATCCAGTATGGTTGTTGTACACTGACAGTCTCTACCCAGTGTGCTGTGTTATACACTGACGGTCTCTGTCGAGTGTGTTGTGTCTTACAATGACTATCTCTATCCAGTGTGCTGTGTTATAGATTGGCTGTCTCTATCCAGTGTGGAGTGTTATACACTGACTGTCTTTATCCAGTGTCCTGTGTTATACACTGACTGTCTCTATCCAGTGTGGTTGTTCTACACTGACTGTCTCTAATCAGTGCAGTATGTTATAGAATGATCACCTCCATCGAGCATGTATTGTGTTATACAATGACTCTCTCTTTCCAGTCTTTTCTCCAGTGATGTGTTCTATGCAGTATTAGCCTCCCTCCAAAGTGGTGAGCCATACAGTGACCGAGTATAACAAGTGTTGTGTGTTATTCATTAACTCTCTTAATCTATTGAATTATGTTAAACACTGATGATCTCCCTCCTGTGTGTTCTGTTATACACCAATTGTCTCTATCCAGTGCGGTCTGTTACACACTGACTGTCTCTATCCAGTGCGGTGTGTTATACACTGACTGTCCCAATCCAGTGCGTTGTGTTATCCACTGACTGTCTCTATCCAGTGTGGTTGTTGTACACTGACAGTCTCTCCCCAATGCAGTGTCTAATACATTGTCTTTATCCAGTGCGGTGTGTTACACCCTGACTGTGTCTACCCAGTGCAATGTCTAATACACTAACTGTCTCTGTCCAGTGTGGTGTATTATCTACTCGCAATCTTTATCCAGTATGTCATGTTATACACTGACTGTCTCTGTCCTGTGTGTTGTCTTGTATTCTGGCGATCAGTGTTCACTGTGGTGTGATATATATTGTCTGCCCTCAATAGTTTTCTGTCTTATACACTGAGGTTTGGCTCCTGTGTGTGTTCCTTTTAGTACAGTGTGATGCTGTATGTCCTGAGAGTCCCTATCCAGTGTGGTGCATTATGCCCTGACTTTCTCGTGTGGTGTGTTATACACTGACTGTCGCAATCCAGTACGATGTATTATACACTGACTGTCTGTATCCAGTGCAGTGTGTCATTCACTGACTGTCTGTACCCACTGCAGTATACCATTGACTAACAGTAATGTCCATTGCGGTGTTCTATATATTAATCGTCTCCCTCCAATATGATGAGCTATACACTGACCACGTGCAGTAAGTGTTGTGTGTATTCAATGAATCTCTTAAGCTATTGCAGTGTGTTAAACGCTGAGGGTGTCCCTTCTGTGTATTGTGTTATACACTGGCTGTCTCTCTCTCCAGTGTGGTGTGTTATATACTGGCAGTTTCTATCCAGTGTGGTTGTTATACACTGACTGTCTCCATCCAGTGTGGTTGTTATACACTGACTGTCTCCATCCAGTGTGGTGTGTTACATACTGACTGTCTCTATCCAGTATGGTGTGTTATATACTGACTTCCAATGTCCAGTGCTGTATGTTATACACTGACTGTCTCTATCCAGTGTGCGTGTTATATTATATACTGATTGTCCCTTTACAGTGTGTGTTGTGTTCTACACTGACTGTCTCTATCCAGTGCAGTATGTTATACACTGATTGTTTCTATCCAGTGTATGTGCCATTAGCTAACTGTAATGCCAGTGTGGTGTTCTATACATTAATTATCTCCCTCCAATGTGGTGAGCTACATACTGACCGCATGTAACAAGTGTTGTGTGTATTCAATGAATCTCTTAACCTCTTACAGTGTGTTAAACATTGAGGGTGTCCCTCCTGTGTATTGTGTTATACACTGACTATCTCTCTCTCCCGCGTGGTTTTATATACTGTCAGTTTCTATCCAGTGCGGGCGTGTTATAGCCTGACTGACTCGATCCAGTGTGCTGCATTATACACTGACTGTCTCTATCCAGTGCAGTGTGTCATACTCTGACTGACTCTATCCAGTGTGCTGTGTTATACACTGACTGTATCCAATGTGGAGTGTTATACACTGACTGTCTCTATCCAGTGTGCTGTGTTATACACTGACTGACTCTATCCTGTGTGCTGTGTTATACACTGACTGACTCTATCCTGTGTGCTGTGTTATACACTGACTGAGTCTATCCTGTGTGCTGTGTTATACACTGGCTGTCTCTATCCAGTGTGCTGTGTTATACACTGACTGACTCTATTCCAGTGTGCTGTGTTATACACTGGCTGTCTCTATCCAGTGTGCTGTATTCTACAGTGACTGTCTCTATCCAGTGCATTGTGTTATAGAATGACCACCTCCATCGAGCATCTGTTGTGTTATACAATGACTCTTTCTATTCAGTCTGGTGTGTTGTTTGCTGACTGTATTTCTCCAGTGATGTGTTCTATACAGTACTGGCCTCCCTCCAATGTGGTGAGCTATACACTGACTGAGTGTAACAAGTGTTGTATGTTATTGACTGACTCTCTTAATCTATTGAGGTGTATTAAATACTGGCGATCTCCTCCTGTGTGTTCTGTTATACACCGACTGTCTGTACCCAGTGTGACTTAGCATGATTGGTGTAGGCTTGGAGGGCCGAAGGGCCTGTTTCTGTGCTGTAATTTTCTTTGTTCTTTGTTCTGTATACTGACTGTCTCTATCCAGTGCAGTTTCAAATACATTGTCTTCATCCAGTGTGGTGTGTTATACCCTGACTGTCCGTTTCCACTGCGATGTCTAATGCACTGACTGTCTCTGTCCAGTGTGGTGTATTATATACTCACAATCTTTATCCAGTATATTGTGTTATACACTGACTGTCTCTATCCAGTGTGTTGTCTTATATACTGGCGATCACTGTTCCCTGTGGTGTGATATATATTTTCTGCCCTCAGTAGTTTGGTGTCTTCTACACTGATGGTCTGTCTCCTGTATGTTCCGTTTCATACAGTGTGATGTTGTATGTCCTGACAGTCCCTATCTGGTGTGGTGAGTTATGCACTGACTGTCTCATGTGGTGCATTATGCACTAACTGTCTCAATCCAGTGCGGTGTCTTATATACTGACTGTCTCTACCCAGTGTGCTGTGTTATTTAATGTCTATCCAGTGCGGTGTGTTGTACACTGACTGTCTCAATCCAGTGCAATGTGTTATACACAGTGACTATCTCTATTCAGTGCGGTGTGTTGTACACTGACTGTCTATCCAGTGCGATGTGTTGTACACTGACTGTCTCTATCCAGTGTGGTGCATTATACACTGACTGTCTCTATCCATTGTGATGCGTTATGCACTGACTGTCTCTGTCCAGTGCGGTGTGTTATATACTGATAAAGAAGGACTGTAAGAAAAGGGATAACCAGACGTGGATAACGAAGGAAACTAAGGAGAGTATTAAATTAAAGACCGATGCGTACAGAGTGGCCAAAAATAGTGGAGAATCGGAAGATTGGGAAAACTTTAAGAAACAACAAAGAACGACTAAGAAAGCGATAAAGAAAGGAAAGATAGGTTATGAAGCTAGGCTAGCTCTAAATATAAAAAATGATAGTAAAAGCTTTTACAAATATATAAAAAGGAGTAGAGTGGCAAGAGTGAATGTTGACCCTTGGAGGACGAGAGGGGGGATTTAATAGTGGGAAATGAGGAAATGGCTGAAACTGTAAATAAGTTTTTTGTGTCGGTCTTCACGGTGGAAGACACAAATAGTTTACCGAATATTAACGATAGAGAGTTGGTAGGAGGAGAGGTACTCAATACAATTAATGTTACCAGGGAGGCAGTGCTTGGTAGACTAACGGGACTGATATGCCTGGGATGGAGGGTCTTAGCTATGAGGAGAGATTGGGTAGACTGGGGTTGTTCTCCTTGGAAAGACGGAGAATGAGGGGAGATCTAATAGAGGTGTACAAGATTATGAAGGGTATACTTAGGGTGAACAGTGGGAAGCTTTTTCCCAGGTCGGAGGTGACGATCACGGGGGGTCACGGGCTCAAGCTGAGAGGGGCAAAGTATAACTCAGACATCAGAGGGACGTTTTTTACACAGAGGGTGGTGGGGGCTTGGAATGCGCTGCCAGGTAGGGTGGTGGAGGCAGGCACGCTGACATCGTTTAAGACTTACCTGGATAGTCACATGAGCAGCCTGGGAATGGAGGGATACAAACGATTGGTCTAGTTGGACCAAGGAGCGGCACAGGCTTGGAGGGCCGAAGGGCCTGTTTCCTGTGCTGTACTGTACTGTTCTACTGAAGGTGGACAAGTCCTCGGGCCCGGATGGAATGCATCCCAGGGTATTGAAAGAAATGTCAGAGGTAATGGCGGATGCGTTAGTGGTTATTTATCAAAATTCGTTGGATTCTGGGGTAGTGCCGGCAGATTGGAAAACGGCTAATGTTACGCCGCTGTTTAAAAAAGGAAATAGACAAAAGGCGGGTAACTACAGGCCGGTTAGCTTAACATCTGTAGTTGGGAAAATGCTGGAATCCATCATTAAAGAAGAAATAGCAGGCCATCTGGATAAGAATGATTCGATTAAGCAGACGCAGCATGGATTCGTGAGGGGAAAGTCGTGCTTGACGAACTTGTTGGATTTTTATGAAGATGTGCCTAGTGCGGTTGGCGGAGGGGAACCGGTGGATGCGGTGTTTTTGGATTTCCAAAAGGCATTTGATAAGGTGCCTCACAAAAGGTTGCTGAAGAAGATTGGGTCACACGGAGTTGGGGGTAGTAGGGTGTTAGCGTGGATTGGGGATTGGCTATCTGACAGGAAGCAGAGAGTCGGAATAAATGGGTGCTTTTCTGGTTGGCAGATGGTAGCTAGTGGCGTGCCGCAGGGATCGGTACTGGGGCCTCAACTATTTACCATTTATATAGACGATCTGGAGGAGGGGACTGAGTCTAGGGTAACAAAGTTTGCAGACGACACAAAAATAAGTGGTAAAGTGAATTGTGTGGAGGGCGTAGAAGGTCTGCAGAGAGATTTGGACAGGCTGAGTGAGTGGGCGAGGATCTGGCAGATGGAGTATAACATTGACAAATGCGAGGTTATTCACTTTGGAGGAAATAATAGCAAATTGGATTATTGTCTAAATGGAAAAAAATTACAACATGCTCCTGTGCAAAGGGACCTGGGGGTCCTTGTGCATGAGACGCAAAAACCCAGTCTGCAGGTGCAACAGGTGATCAAGAAGGCAAATGGGACGTTGGCCTATATCGCAAGGGGGATAGGATATAAAAGCAGAGATGTCTTGCTGCATCTGTACAGGGCATTGGTGAGGCCGCAGCTGGAATACTGTGTGCAGTATTGGTCCCCTTATTTGCGGAAGGATATATTGGCCTTGGAGGGAGTGCAGAGAAGATTCACCAGGTTGATACCAGAGATGAGGGGTGTTGATTATGAGGAGAGACTGAGCAGATTGGGTTTGTACTCGTTGGAATTTAGAAGGCTGAGGGGGGATCTTATAGAGACCTATAAGATAATGAAGGGGCTGGATAGGGTAGAGGTGGAGAGATTCTTTCCACTTAGAAAGGAAGCTAGAACTAGAGGGCACAGCCTCAAAATAAAGAGGGGTCAGTTTAGGAATGAGTTGAGGAGGAACTTCTTCTCTGAGGGTGGTGAATCTCTGGAATTCTCTGCCCACTGAAGTGGTGGAGGCTACCTCGTTGAATATGTTTAAATCATGGAGAGATGGATTCCTGATCGGTAAGGGAATTTGGGGTTATGGGGATCAGGTGGGTAAGTGGAACTGATCCACTTCAGATCAGCCATGATCTTATTGAATGGCGGGGCAGGCTCGAGGGGCTAGATGGCCTACTCCTGCTCCTATTTTTTATGTTCTTATGAATGTATCTATCCAGTGTGTTGTGTTATACCCTGTTTCTATCCAGTGCAATGTGTTATACATTGACAGTCTCTATCCAATGCTATGTGTTCGACACTGACTTCTCTATTAAATGTGTGATACACCGACTCTATCCAGTGTGATACGTTATACACTGTCGTTATTCAGTGCAGTGTGTTATACAATGACTGTCTATATCTAGTGCTGTACATTATGTACTGATTGTTTTTCACCAGTGTGTGTTGTGTGTGATATACTGACAGTCTCTGTCCACTTCAGTATGGTATCTATAGATGGTCTCTCTCCAGTGTGGTGCATTATGTACTGACTGTCTCTATCCAGTGCTACATGTTATACACTGACTGTCTCTATTAAATGCCGTATGTTATAAACTGACTCTCTCTATCCAGTATGGTGTGTTATACACTGTCCCTATCCAGTGCTGTATGTTACACACTGACTGTCTCTCTCGAGTGTGTGTTGTGTGTGGTATACTGACAGTCTCTCTCCAGTGTGGTGTATTATGCACTGACTGTCTCTATCCAGTGCAGTGTGTTATGCACTGACTGTCTCTTTACATTGTGTATGTTGTGTTATACACTGACTGTCCCTATCCAGTGCTGTGTGTTATATACTGTCTCTCTCCAGTGTGGTATGTTATACACTGACTGTCTCTATCCAGTGCGATGTGTTATACACTAACTGTCCGTATCCAGTGCGGTGTGTTATACCCTGACTGTCTCTATCCAGTGCGGTGTTTTATACACTGACTGTCTCTATCCAGTGCGATGTGTTATACACTAACTGTCCCTATCCAGTGCGGTGTGTTATACCCTGACTGTCTCTATCCAGAGTGGTGCATTATACACTGACTGTCTCTATCCATGCAGTGGGTTATACATTGACTTTATCCAGTGTGGTGCATTATACACACTGACTGTCCTTATCTAGTGTGTTGTGTTATATACTGGCTGTCTCTATCCAGTGTGGTTGTTATACACTGACTGTCTCTATCCAGTGTGGTTGTTATACACTGACGGTCTTTATCCAGTGCGGTTGTTACACACTGACTATATCTGTCCACTGAGCTGTTCTATCCATTAATAGCCTCCCTTTAATGTGGTGTGCTATACTTTAATTCACCTTGGGTGTAGTTCAGTGGAATATATCAATCTGATATCCACCTGCATTCTGAAGAAAGTCAGAAAACTGTCTGTGAAATAAATAGGTTGATAAATTTCTCTTCGAAATATTTCTATCCTTTGTCCATGAACTTTTTTTAAACAAAGAAATCCACATTTGAAATCCCGGCCACAACCTAAAATATCAGGACCATGTCAGCGAGAGATAAGCAAAGGTCTCGAGACTGACACACAATTAGATCTTGTGATGAGAACAAAGAACAAAGAACAGTACAGCACAGGAAACAGGCTCTTCAGCCCTCCAAGCCTGTGCCGCTCATTGGTCCAACTAGACCATTCATTTATATCCCTCCATTCCCAGACTGCTCATGTGACTATCCAGGTAAGTCTTAAACGATGCCAGCGTGTCTGCCTTCACCACCCTACTTGGCAGCTCATTCCAGGCCCCACCACTCTCTGTGTAAAAAACATCCCTCTGATATCTGAGTTATACCTTGCCCCTCTCACCTTGAGCCCGTGACCCCTCGTGATCGTCACCTCCGACCTGGGAAAAAGCTTCCCACTGTTCACCCTATCTATACCCTTCATAATTTTGTACACCTCTATTACGTCTCCCCTCATTCTCCGTCTTTCCAGGGAGAACAAGCCCAGTTTACCCAATCTCTCATACCTAAGACCCTCCATACCAGGCAACATCCTGGTAAAAAATTGAGATTGTCTGAAAGCTAACAATGTGCACCATGTTAAAGGGACACCGGTGAGTGTGGATGGGAATTATTACATGTTAAGTAATACATCTAAATTCATGGCGAGATGGAGTGAAGAGCGCATCTCAAACACACACAGCTACTTGAGACACGGCAGGAGATGAAATGGTTAATGTGGCCAGGGAATTGAGACAACATTGCGACACCATCAAGGCATTGACACACATTCTAGAGAGAAACTGAGTTCAAAACAATCAGGATCCAATTAAATACATTGCACATGGACACCAAGTAAGTGAAATTAAAGTAAAAGGAATAATATATTTAAGGACTTGAAAGAAGTAGCACTGAGTAAGAACTATGACAAGTTGGATAGGGGGTAAAACAAGAGCTGGAGAATATTTTACATCCATGCTTGATCTGTTGTTTGAAGCAGCTGTCCTTATGCACAAGTAACTGAGAACTCACGGTGCTACTTCAGAAGAAAAGATGAGTAGATGTTACCCCAGGAGGGGCCAGAACAGAACTGGAAAATAACGGAGTGAAATTGAGTGATGGGTCAGAGAAAGAGTTCTCCTCCCCTCAAGGTATGTACTGTAAAAATCCTGAGGGACCCCTACTTCGGGTGTTTTTGCTAATTAGTGAAGTGTAAATTCAATTCTATGACTGGCTGTGCATTTATTTTGAATTTGATTGTCACACTTCTGTTTTTATTCCTGCTGTGATTACGCTCTGAGTAAGAATGGTTGACAGGTGAGCGGGTAGGAAATTGTGGTTTGCGTCTTCATTGGCCAAATGTTTTATTGACCTCGAATGTGTAAAAGGGGCCAAACTTCAGCAGAAATCTAGCAGAGCTGAGAACAGATAACTTGCTGTGTGGGGACAGGGAGATAAAGAGCTCCCAGAGGACTGAGAAAGCAAAAGCGCCTTGAAACCTTGACGTCACCTGGGTGTCAAGGCCACCGTATTTTCACTGCTTGGCATGGGAATGCTGACTCCCTATACCAGGGACGGAGCGTGGGAAGACAATTGTTTGAGAGTTTGACGTGGCTTGGGCGGGTACAGATGGTTCAATGACAGGTTTTTGTAATTGGTCCATTCAAATGTCAGCTTGGCAATGATTGGGTTAAATCAGTCTCCATAGACTTTGTGATGTAAAAAGTTTAAGAAGGGATTTCCTGAGCACAGAGATTTGTCGAGGTTTTACATGTTGCATTGACTGGTGCCATGGCATCTGGGGCAGAGCAGGGAGCATTTCCATGGGGATGGTGCTTCTACCCAGAGTGTAATTAACTTTGATACCACTGCTCAGACATTAGCCTGTGTCAGCTCTTATTGATATTGAATAAAATCTAACCACTGTCACCAATAAGTGTTATCACTGGGAATCATTTCAGAGTTTGGGAAAAGGGGAGAAAGGGTTAATTGACTCCCTGAAACCCATTTTCTAACATCGCAGTGTCAAAAATAAAATCTCATCTCCCCCTCTGGCTCCTTTGCCAATGACCTTAAAGGGACTCACTTTCTGTTAAAGAGCCTGCCAACCTCTCTCACCCACTTTCCCTAAAGTGCATCAATCTCATCAGGAAAAGTCCACAACAATCAAATATTTTTACTGATAAAAGTTTAGTAATGAAACAGAGCATGGTTAAAAACAGATCAAAGACAATCAGAGTAAAAGGATGTTCACAATGTTTTGGACCCAAATGGTTTCTCTTTAATCATAGAAATCATAGAAACAGTGCAGAAGGAGGCCATTCGGCCCATCGAGTCTGCACCGACCACAATCCCACCCAGGCCCTACCCCCACATATTTACCCGCTAATCCCTCTAACCTACGCATTTTAGGATTCTAAGGGGCAATTTTTAACCTGGCCAATCAACCTAACCCACACATCTTTGGACACTTTAATTCATCTGTAGCCTGTTCTCTGCCCTCTTTGTGGAAGTCATGATGTGGAGATGCCGGCGTTGGACTGGGGTAAACACAGTAAGAAGTTTAACAACACCAGGTTAAAGTCCAACAGGTTTATTTGGTAGCAAAAGCCACACAAGCTTTCGGAGCTCTAAGCCCCTTCTTCAGGTGAGTGGGAATTCTGTTCACAAACAGAGCTTATAAAGACACAGACTCAATTTACATGAATAATGGTTGGAATGCGAATACTTACAACTAATCAAGTCTTTAAGAAACCAAACAATGTGAATGGAGAGAGCACCAAGACAGGCTAAAAAGATGTGTATTGTCTCCAGACAAGACAGCCAGTGAAACTCTGCAGGTCCACGCAACTGTGGGAGTTACAAATAGTGTGACATGAACCCAATATCCCGGTTGAGGCCGTCCTCGTGTGTGTGGAACTTGGCTATCAGTTTCTGCTCAGCGACTCTGCGCTGTGGTGTGTCGCGAAGGCCGCCTTGGAGAACGCTTACCCGAATATCAGCTGTTAGGGAGCACTTCAGCGGTCACGGGCATTCGGCCTCTGATATTCGGGTAAGCGTTCTCCAAGGCGGCCTTCGCGACACACGACAGCGCAGAGTCGCTGAGCAGAAACTGATAGCCAAGTTCCACACACACGAGGACGGCCTCAACTGGGATATTGGGTTCATGTCACACTATTTGTAACTCCCACAGTTGCGTGGACCTGCAGAGTTTCACTGGCTGTCTTGTCTGGAGACAATACATAGAACATAGAAACATCTTTTTAGCCTGTCTTGGTGCTCTCTCCATTCACATTGTTTTGTTTCTTAAAGACTTGATTAGTTGTAAGTATTCGCATTCCAACCATTATTCATGTAAATTGAGTCTGTGTCTTTATAAGCTCTGTTTGTGAACAGAATTCCCACTCACCTGAAGAAGGGGCTTAGAGCTCCGAAAGCTTGTGTGGCTTTTGCTACCAAATAAACCTGTTGGACTTTAACCTGGTGTTGTTAAACTTCTTACTCTGTGGAACACATCCGTTCAGTTCATAAGCACGACCCTGATCTTCCGTTTGCTTGCCATTAGAATTCATCACCTTGCTCTCATGCACAAATTTCTGTCCTTGACCTTATGCAATGTTCCGGAGAAGCCCAACACAAGCTGGATGAAAAGCCTCCCCATCTTCTGATGAGGCACTTTACAGCCTTCTGGACTCAACATTGAGTTCAACAACTTCACACCCTGAACTCTCTCCTCCATTTTGATTTGTTTTTTTGCCGAGTGCCAGTCTCCATCTTGTTTTCATGTTTTTTTGCTTCCAGACAGAGCTGTCCTTTATTCTGCCATTAACACTTACTCTGGATCAATGCTTTGTTTCTTTACTACAACCATTACCTCTCCCTTTGTCTTTTGTCCCAGGACATTTTTGTCATTTAATCTCACCCGCCCTCTAACCAATCCAACTTTCCCTTTTGTTCTACCTGACCCTCCCCCCTTTCTAACCAGCATCAAACCTATCACATTTCTCCCTCTCTTTAGTTTAGTTTAGTAAACCGTTTCATCCCCGGAATTGATTAAAAGTCACAGAATCTCTCAGTGCAGAAGAGGCCCTTTGGCCCATAGTGTCTGCACCAACACGTGAGAAACACCTGATTTACCGACCTAATCCCATTTACCAGCACCCTGGCCAATAGGCTTGAATGTTATGATATGCCAAGTGTTCTTCCAGGTGCTTTTTAAAGAATGTGCAGCAACCCACCTCTACCATCCCCCAGGCAGCACATTGCAGACCATCACCAACTTCTGGGTAAAAATTGTTTTTCCTCACATCCCCTGAACCTCCTGCCCCTCACCTTGAACCTATGCCCCCTCCTGACTGACCCGTCAACTAAGCGGAATAGTTGCTCCTTATCCATTCTGTTCATGTCCCTCATAATCTTGTACATCTCGATCAGATTCCCCCTCAAGTCTTACCTGCTCCAACAAAAACAACCCAAGCCTACGTAACCTCTCTTCATAACTTAAATGTTCCCAGGCACCACCCTGGTGAATCTCCTCTGCACCAACTCCAGTGCAATCACATTCTTCCTGTAACATGACGGCCAGAACTGCACACAGTACTCATGTATTTCATCAATTTTCCTTTTCAATTAAAAAAAATTGATATTAATTGCTATCTCAGAGTTGTGTTTTGTCTGATGGTTAAGTCTCTTTTGAATTAAAGTATTTTCGAGGGTTAGTTTGAAACTGAGGAACTAGGCACCTGCAACCTAATTAAACTGAGTCCAAATATTAATCATATACATCTTTAACTCTGATGTGCACACTGGGGAGAGCCATTCACCTGCTCTGTGTGGGAAGGAATTCATTAGGTTATCCAACATGCGCACACACCAGCGAGTTCATAGAATCCCATAGAATCCCTACAGTGCAGAAGGAGGCCATTCGGCCCATCGAGTCTGCACCGACCACAATCCCACCCAGGCCCTATCCCCACATATTTACCCGCTAATCCCTCTAACCTACACATCTCAGGACTCTAAGGGGCAATTTTTAACCTGGCCAATCAACCTAACCCGCACATCTTTGGACTGTGGGAGGAAACCGGAGCACCCGGAGGAAACCCACGCAGACACAAGGAGAATGTGCAAACTCCACACAGACAGTGACCCGAGCCGGGAATCGAACCCAGGACCCTGGAGCTGTGAAGCAGCAGTGCTAACCACTGTGCTACCGTGCCGCCATTGTGGGGAGAGGCCGTTCACCTGCTCTCAGTATGGAAATGGATTCACTTGGTTATCTGACCTGCAGGCAGACCAGTGATTTCACACTGGGGAGAGACCGTTCGCCTGCTCTCAGTGTGGGAAGGGATTCAGAGTTTCATCCCACCCGCTGAGACACCAGCAAGTTCACGAGTGATTACAGAGGTTGGATTCTGCTGTTATTGTTTCTGCTCTCAATTACATCCAGGACTGCATTTTGTTCATTCTCACAGTTGGTCAATGGGGAGGGTCAGAGGGTTTCTTTCTGCTGGACTGGCTGGTCTCACAACTTTGCCTTCAGTGGGCTGATGCTTTTTCAGTCTTGTTGCAAATACCTGGTTTTAAATTTCTCAAGGATCACAGAGTGACAGGGTGTTAGGAAGTTCAGAGATGTTTAGTCAGCACTTCTGCTTGAAAGCCCCCAAATGCCCATCCAATTTCCTTTGAAATTGCTTATTGTCTCCACATCCTCTGCACTCGTAGGCATCAAATTCCAGGTCATTACCATTCGCTGCATCAAAATATTCTTCCTCACATCCCTCCCCCCCCCCCCCCACCCCCCGGCATCTCTGACCCAAAACCTTAAATCTGCGTCCCCCTCATCCCTGTCCCATCAGCTAATGGGAACAGCTTTTCTTTTGTCCACTTTATCTAAACCTGTTAGAATCATGTCCACCTCGATCAAATCTCCCCTCAACCTCCTTTGCTCCAAGGTGAACAGCCCCAGACTGACATTGACAAAGAACTAACCAACAGAATATGTTAATACATGAAATCAAATAGGAATGTTTAAGTTCTGTTTTAAAGATTTTGTGAATATATTGTCCTGGACAATAAAGGAATTTTAAAAACTCACCTTAGGTGTGTTTGAATGGAATATATCAATCTGGTATCCACTTACACTCTAGCGGAAATCTGGAATGTGTAGCTGAAAACTTACACCTCGGGCCTTGTAGCAGTTCAAGAAGGCAGTGTTGGGGTTGACCATGGCTGAGGCAGCTACACACAGCCACATATTCTGTTGTAATTGATGGACTGTAGATTGAATGTGAGGCATTATGGGACTGGACTACCTTGACCACATTCCTGTGACTGCTCAGTTTCTGCAATCACGAACCATTAAAGCTGCTCAGCAGGGTCCCAACAGAGGACCTGGTGAGAATATTTACTCAGAATGAGTTAGAATTAAACTTATTCCAGGACCGACTGGTGTTAAGCGGCTGAGATACTCGAATCTGTAAAAAGAGTGCGTGACCAATCAACAAACGGTGGTAGATAGTTGGTAAAGAAGTTTAAATTATTTCATCATAGCTTGTGATAAGAACTGTGAGGGACTTGTGACCTGATAGTCGGTGAAGTGATGGTGTACTCCAATTGCACTGCACTGAAAAGCGGACCTCTGCGAGTAGTCTAATGGTTATCATCCCACCCAAGCATGGCCAGTGAAAAATCAGAGCTCGAGTGGGGACCAGACAGGTCTGTTACCAATCATTTGGAAACGAAGAACAAGAAACTTATCGATAAAATGATTAGAGAATAGAGCCAATGTTTCGAGTCTGGATGACAGTTCATAAGAGCTCTTATGAAGGGTCATCCAGACTCGAAACATTGGCTCTATTCTCTCTCCACAGATGCTGTCAGACCTGCTGAGATCTTCCAACATTTTCTGTTCTTGTTTCAGATTCCAGCATCCTCAGTATTTTACTTTTATGATAAAATGATCAGGTCTGATTGGAATCGCCACGACCCTCCCGCAAAACAGAGTGGTGGCAAAAGGAGAAAAAGGATAAGGATGATAAAGTCCGGCTTCTGATTCTCTGAGCCCATGTAGAATTAACAAAATGAATGAATCAAGAGGAATTACTCTGCTCCGCGGTGATGTCTGGGGTTCCAGTGCGCAGGCTCGGCGCGCGGACAAGACAGCCCCGCCCCCACCCATTACTTCCCCTCCCCCTGCACCTCCTCGATCCAAGGTTTTCAGGCAACCGGCTGACGGCTCCGGCCAGAGCGAGAAGCCGCTTGGTGATGTCGCCGCCCCCCCCCCCCCCCCGGAGGGACTGCGCATGCCCAAGGAAGAGGGAAAGCTGCGCATGTGCAGGGGCTCGCCCTCCCCATCCCGGACCATCATGTTGACGTATTGACCAATGGGAAGAATTGGAGGACCGGAAGGACTCTGGTCCTCCAGCCAATTAGACCGCGGGCTTTGTGCGAACGACGATTGAGCTTCAGACACACTGAAACTTGATCCTGTCGCCAACATCAGTGAGTAAAACACTTTCTTTTCTCCCCCTTTCCATTTCTTTTCTCATTCTGGGGGAAATTGGGGACGTGAAGCAACTGAAGGGAAAGGAAGTCAATCCAGGGAGGGTGCAGACTCTGGAAAGGTTGGCCCAGGTCTCTCTCTCTTAAATACATTGACATCCTTTGCTCCCTCAGCTTGACACATTTATTTGTCTGGCTAAAAGGTTGGTCTCTTTCCGAATGTTCACAATTAAAGGGCTGGTTTCCCCAGGAGATGGCTGACATTTCAGACCCGAGGCATGGTACATTAGCGAGACCATGCAGACGCTAAAACAACGGATGAATGAACACCGCTCGACAATCACCAGGCAGGAGTGTTCTCTTCCTGTTGGGGAACACTTCAGCAGTCACGGGCATTCAGCCGTTCTCTAAGGCAGCCTTCACGACACACGACAACGCAGAATCGCTGAGCAGAGACTGATAGCCAAGTTCCGCACACATGAGGACAGCCTAAACCGGGATCTTGGGTTCATGTCACACTATCTGTAACCCCCACGACTTGCCTGGGCTTGCAAAATCTCACTAACTGTCCTGGCTGGAGACAATACACATCTCTTTAACCTGTTCTTAACGCTCTCTCCACTCTCACCATCTGTACCTTTAAGACTTGATTACCATGATTAAAGATTCGCATTCCAACCATTATTTTGTAAATTGAGTTTGTGTCTTTATATGCCTTGTTTGTGAACAGAACTTCCACTCACCTGATGAAGGAGCAGCGCTCTGAAAGCTTGTGGCTTGTGCTACCAAATAAATCTGTTGGACTTTAACCTGGTGTTGTGAGACTTCTTACTATGATATTTAAGGGCACAGTAAATTAATATAAGACAGTTATGTCTAGTGTTGCTATATGGTACAGATTAGATATATTTATGGCTTTGTAACAAAATATATTTATTATGATGAGGGTTGTAAAATAGTACTGTAGCTATGTTATATATTTCCAGTCATAGAGTCATTACATTACAGAAGGAGTCCATTTGGTGTCGCAAGTCGATGTCGACTCTCTGTAGAACAATCCAGTCAGTCCCATTCCCCCTCTATATCCCTGATCTCCTGCAAGTTTATTTCTTCAAGTGCCCATCAGTTTCATTTTAAAGTCCTTAGATTCTCCTGTTATCTCTAAGTAGTAAATACACTTATATGTAATTTTTAAGGTTTTGGACAGAAAGGGATAAGCATTGATCTGTCAATCAGCTTGCAGCAACACTTTCAGGAGAATTGGGAGGGTGATTATGAGATACAGCAGAGTGAGAATGGACGGAGAGTGTGTGGAATGGAGATTTACAACTTTTAGGGAATGAGAGAGGAAAGAATGTTGCATTGAAACTAGAATTATCTGTTCTAAATTTCTATCATGTACTGACACTGATTGTTTTTGAAAACTCCTTTCATAGGATGTCAGAAGAGGAGGATTTACAGACAGAAATCTCAAACCAAACTTCATGTCAATATCTGAGTGTCACTCAATTCAACAGGACACAATTAGCATCGGATTTTGAATCTAGGAGGAGAAATATTTGTCTGTTCTTGTCCGGTTCAGAAGATATTAAGCTTCAGTGTGACTGGAAAGGCACTGAGACAGACACACGCACCGGAGTGAGAGTATTTCAGTGAACTGACTGGGGAAAGCTTTAAGCAGTTCCAGTCTTAAAAAGACTTCACACTGTTCACAGTGAGAGAGACTGTACACATGTTCTGTGTGTGGATGAGACTTCGACTGATTGTCAAACCTGGAGAATCACAAGGACACCCACACCATGAAAAATCCATGGAAATGTGGGGATTGTGGGAAAGGATTCCAGTCCCCATCTGCGCTTGAAACCCATCAACGCAGTCACAATGGGGAGAGGCCATTCACCTGCCCTGTGTGTGGGAACGGATTTAGTGATTCATCCAACCTGCTGACACACCAGCGAACACACACTGGGGAAAGGCTATTCCAGTGCTCTGGCTGTGGGAAGAGATTCACTCGTTCGTCTTCTGTGCTGAGACACCAGCGGATTCACACTGGGGAGCGGCCGTTCACTTGCTCTGACTGTGGGAAGCGATTCACTCAGTTTGCCAGTCTGAGGACACACCGGCGAGTTCATACTGGGGAGAGGCCATTCGTCTGCTCTGAGTGCGGGCAGGAATTCAGTCAGCTTTCCCACCTCCTGACACACCAGCGAGTTCACACTGGGGAAAGGCCCTTCACTTGCACCGTGTGTGGGAAGGGATTCAGTCGGTCGTCCCAACTGCAGACCCACCATCGAGTTCACACTGGGGAAAGGCCATTCACTTGCTCCCTGTGTGAGAAGGGATTCACTGATTCATCTTATCTACTGATACACCAGCGAGTTCACACGCGGGAAAGACCATTCACCTGCTCCGATTGTGGGAAGGCATTCAGTCAGTCATCCCAATTGCTTACACACCGGCGAGTTCACACCGGGGAGAGACCATTCACCTGCTCCGAATGTGGGAAGGGATTCACTGATTCATCTGCCCTGCAGAAGCACCGGCGAGTTCACACCAGGGAGAAACCATTCACCTGCACTGATTGTGGGAAGGGATTCACTCAATCATCCCAATTGCAGACACACCAGCGAGTTCACACTGGGGAGAGGCCATTCAGCTGCTCTCAGTGTAGGAAAGGTTTCAGTCAGATATCCAACCTGCTGAAGCACCAGTGTGTTCACAAGTGAAAACAGGGGTTGGATTCTGTTGTCATTGTTGCTGTTAATCAGATCCAGGACTGAACTGTAACATAAAGGGTTAACAACTGGGTTATGCTCTTGTATAGAACATAGAACATTACAGTGCAGTACAGGCCCTTCGGCCCTCGATGTTGCGCCGACCAGTGGAACCAATCTAAAGCCCCTCTAATCTACACTATTCCAATATCATCCATATGTTTATCCAATAACCATTTGAATGCTCTTAATGTTGACGAGTCCACTACTGCTGCAGGCAGGGCATTCCATGCCCTTACTACTCTGAGTAAAGAACCTACCTCTAACATCTGACCTATATCTCTCACCCCTCAATTTAAAGCTATGTCCCCTCGTGCTAGCCATCACCATCCGAGGAAAAAGGCTGTCACTATCCACCCTATCTAATCCTCTGATCATCTTGTATGCCTCTATTAAGTCACCTCTTAACCTTCTCTCTAACGAAAACAACCTCAAGCCCCTCAGCCTTTCCTCATACGATTTTCCCACCATACCAGGCAACATCCTGGTAAATCTCCTCTGCACCCTTTCCAACACTTCCACATCTTTCCTATAATACGGCGACCAAAACTGTATGCAATACTCCAAATGCGGCCACATCAGAGCTTTGTACAGTTGCAGCATGACCTCCTGGCTCTGAAACTCAATCCCTCTATCAATAAAAGCTAACACACCGTACGCCTTCTTAACAACCCTATCAACCTGGGTGCCAACTTTCAGGGATCTATGCACATGAACACCCAGATCCCTCTGTTCATCCACACTACCAAGTATCTTACCATTAGCCCAGGACTCTGTATTCCTGTTACTCCTTCCAAAGTGAATCACCTCACACTTTTCCGCATTAAACTCCATTTGCCACCTCTCAGCCCAGCTCTGCAGCTTATCTATGTCCCTCTGTAACCTGCCACTTCCCTCCGCACTGTCTACAACTCCACCGACTTTACTGTCATCCACAAATTTACTAATCCATCCTTCCATGCCCTCATCCAGGTCATTAATAAAAATGACAAACAGCAGTGGCCCCAAAACAGATCCTTGCGGTACACCACTAGTAACTGAATTCCAGAATGAATATTTCCCATCAACCACGACCCTCTGTTTTCTTACAGCTATGATGTGGAGATGCCGGCGTTGGACTGGGGTAAGCACAGTAAGAGGTCTCACAACACCAGGTTAAAGTCCAACAGGTTTATTTGCTACCAAATAAACCTGTTGGACTTTAACCTGGTGTTGTGAGACTTCTTACTGTTCTTACAGCTAGCCAATTCCTGATCCAAACCACTAAATCACCCTCAATCCCATGCATCCGTATTTTCTGCAAAAGCTTACCATGGGGAACCTTATCAAACACTTTACTGAAATCCATATACACCACATCAACCGCTTTACACTCATCCACCTCTTTGGTCACCTTCTCAAAGAACTCAATAAGGTTTGTGAGGCACGACCTACCCTTCACAAAACCGTGTTGACTATCCCTTATCAAATTATTCCTTTCTAGGTGATTATAAATCCTATCTCTTATATTCCTTTCCAATACTTTGCCCACAACAGAAGTAAGGCTCACCGGTCTATAATTACCAGGGTTGTCCCTACTCCCCTTATTGAACAAGGGGACAACATTTGCTATCCTCCAGTCTTCTGGCACTGTTCCTGTAGATAATGACGACACAAAGATCAAAGCCAAAGGCTCTGCAATCTGCTCTCTAGCCTCCCAGAGAATCCTAGGATAAATCCCATCCGGCCCAGGAGACTTATCTATTTTTACCCTTTCCAGAATTGCTAACACCTCCTCCTTATGAACATCAATCCCATCCAGTCCAACAGCCTGCATCTCAGTACTCCCCTCGACACTGTCCCTCTCCAGTGTGAATACCGACGAAAAATATTCATTTAGTGCCTCTCCTATCTCTTCAGACTCCACGCACAACTTCCCACTACTGTCCTTGACTGGCCTGAATTTTACCCTAGTCATTCTTTTACTCCTGACATACCTATAGAAAGCTTTAGGGTTTTCCTTGATCCTACCTGCCAAAGGCTTCTCATGTCCCCTCCTGGCTCTTCTTAACTCTTTCTTTAGGTCCTTCCTGGCTAACTTGTAACTCTCAATGAAATGGATGGTGATGTACCAGTGACATCAGTACATCGTGTGTTAGATAAGAGGGAGGGAGAGTTTGGAATCCTACTTGGGAGCTACATACTTACCCTGTAACATGTTCAGATGTAGCACTAAGAAGCAAGAGTTAAACTGATACCAGAGAATGTGTATAGTCTGTCTAAGATCCAGGCCCCTTGCCCAGAGTCCAATATAAGACACATTATGGAACATGCTGGCAGCGATGGAGACATTGGTGTAAAAACAACCCACTGGTAATATCAAAGAAATCACAGAATGAAAAACCTTTTAAAGGAGCTCGTAAAACAATCTGTGGGACAAGGAGGCTCACTGGTGAGGATAACGATGACCATTCTGGTGAGCAGTCCCTGTCCTTGCACCTGAAGGAGGAGATTCAATGGAGAGAGAGGGAATGATGACCAAACAGGGGAACAGTTCCTGTCTTGCCCCTCCTGTTTGACTGCCTCGGAGGCCCGCAGAGAGGGCTATGGGAGTTACAGAAACACAATTTTCTCTGGTACCAAGCAACATCAGACCTTCACAAAAAGAAGCAAAAACTTCAAGTTAGCAGCTTCCTTGATGCAGTAGGTCCAATGGCAGATGATGTTCTCTAAGGCAGTATGTGCAGGTGTCACTGCAGACATTGTGTCCATTCTTAAAAACAATGACATTTTTACCAGCCATAGGACCCCTACAAAGGATATTTTGGGGTGCATGCAGGGGTGTAGTATAATGGATTAACTAATGGGATATGAAAATGTAAGACATAGATGATGATGTAGTTAGATTGTCAAGGGAGGGGTTGGAATCTTGCCTTGGAGCAACATACCTACTCTTGCAACTTGTTTAGATGTAGTATTAACAGTCATGTGTTAAGCAGACACCAGAGTGTATCTAAGAATCAAGTCCCAATCAAGACTCTTTACTGGAGTCCAGTAAAGAAGGAGCCATCTCAGAATAGGAATGTTTAGTTTTTTTTTGTCTGTGTCGATATGCGCGATCTTGGAGATAGTTTTTTTTTGTCAGCATATCCTCCCTAATAAACCCCTCAAAGGATATTGCAAAACACATCGCTCTGAGCAAAGGGTAGAAATCCAGAGCTGACAATTTTAATCAACAGAGAACATCCTTCCTCATCTCAAACGAGAAATCTCTGTCCCCACACAGTCCCTATTGATTGTGACCCTAATACATCCTCCTATCAAACTGCCATGGGCATCACACTAATGGAGACAGGAAGGTGCTGGAGGACTGACTGGGAAATGGGCCTCCAATCAACTGGGGCACGGGAGGGGGTCACCGGCGCTGATGGTGACCTGAACCCTGGGGTTCAGTGTCCCTGTGTCCAAAGTGGGAACCGGGTACAGAGGAGCTGGAGAGAAAGCATTTGTGTCCAGAACATTGTGAACATCCTTTTACTCTGGTTGTCTTTGATCTTCAAGTCATTTTCTGTTGTTTAACCATGTCCTGTTTCATTAATAAACTTATATCGGTAAAAATATTTGCTTTTTTTGGACTTTTCCTGATGGGATTGATGTACTTTAGGGAAAGTGGGTGAGAGGGGTTGGCAGGCTCTTGAACAGAAAGTGAGTCCCTCTAAGGTCATTGACAAAGGAGCCAGAGGGGGAGATTAGATTTTATTTTTGACAGTGATGCTAGAAAATGGGTTTCAGGGAGCCAATTAACCCTTTCTCACCTTTTCCCAAACTCTGAAATGATTCCCAGTGATAACCCTTATTGGTGACAGTGGTTAGATTTTATTCAGTATCACTAAGAGCTGACACAGGCTAATGTCTGAGCAGTGGTATCAAAGTGCAGCAGCATTACCATTACACTCTGGGTAGAAACACCATCCCCATGGAAATGCTCCCTGCTCTGTCCCCGATGCCATGGCACCAGTCAATGCAACATGTAAAACCTCGACAAATCTCTGTGCTCGGGGAATCCCTTCTTCTACTTTTTATATCACATTTAACCCAATCATTGCTGAGCTAACATTTGAATGGACCAATTACAAAACCTGTCATTGAACCATCTGTACCTGCCCAAGCCACGTCAAACTCTCAAACACTTGTCCTCCCACGCTCCATCCCTGGTGCAAGGAGTCAGCATTCCCATGCCAAGCAGTGAAAACATTCTGGCCTTGACATGGCATCTAAGATTCAAAGCACTCTTGTTTTCCCTGTCCTCTGGAGCTGTTTATCTCCATGTTCCCGCACAGCAGGTTGTCTGTTCTCTGCTCTGCTAGATTTCTGCTGAAGTTTGGGCCCTTTTACACCTTTGGGATCAATAAAACATTTGGTCAATGAAAACGCAAACCACAGTTTCCCATCCTGTCACCTGTCAACCATCCTTACCCAGAGTGTAATCACAACAGGAATAAAAACAGGAGACGTGAAACAATCAAATTAATAATCAATGCACAGCCAGTCATAGAATTTAATGTTCATTAATTAGCAAGAAAACCCAAAGTCGGGGGTCCCCCAGGATTCTTACAGTCCACACCTTGAGGGGAGGAGAACTCTCTGACTCCTCACTCAATTTCACTCCGTTATTTTCCAGTTCTGTTCCCACGTTGGGTAACGTCTACTTGATCTTTTCTTCTGAAGTAGCACTGTGAGTTCTAGGTTACAAGTACATAAAGACAGATGCTTCAAGCAACAGATCAAGCACGGATGTAAAAGATTTTCCAGCTCTCGCTTTACCCCTATCCAACTTGTGGACAGTTCTTACTCAGTATTATTTCTCACAAGCTCTTAATTGGGAAAATTATATACTATATTATTATACATTTTACTGTGATATTCCTGCCTTTGTGAGCATGTGCAGTGTGTTAATTGAATCCTGATTGTTTTGAACTCAGTTTCTCTGTGGAGTGTGTCAATGCCTTGATGGTGCCACAATGCTGTCACAATCCCGTGGCCATATTAATCATTTCATCTCCTGCTGTGTCTCAAGTAGCTGTGTGTGTTTGGGACCTGTTGTTCACTCCATCTCACCATGAATTTAGGCTTGCTATTTTTCACATGCAAAAAATCATGTCACACATTCTTAACTCTCAGATGCGCTGATGAAAAGATCAAAATGAGAGTCTGTCTGTCTTCTCTCCCTGTTATGGTGTTGCTAGTCCATGTCGTAGCCGGGCTTTCAAATGTGGTTTTCTTTAAGACAATGTTCATGGACAAGGATGTAAATATCTCCAAGAGAAAGCGATCAATTTATTCATCCCATCTATGCATTCCAGACTTTCACTAGACTGTAGGTGGATACCAGATGAATATATTCCATTCAACCACACCCAAGGTGAGTTATTCCAATTCCTTTATTGTCCAGGACAACATATTCACAATATCTTTAAAACAGAAATTAAACATTCCCATTTGATTTCAGCTATTAACATATTCTGTTAGTTTGTTCTTTATTGTCAATGTCAGGCTGGGGTTGTTCCCCTTGGAACAAAGGAGATTGAGGGGAGATTTGATCGAGGTGGACAAGATTCTGACAGGTTTAGATAAGGTGAACAAAGAAAAGCTGTTCCCATTAGCTGATGGGACAAGGACGAGATCAGCCATGATCTTGTTGAATGGCGGGGCAGGCTCGAAGGGCCAGATGGCCTACTCCTGCTCCTATTTCTTATGTTCTTATGACACAGATTTGAGGTTTTGGGTCAGAGATGCGGGGGGGATGTGAGGAAGAGTATTTTGATGCAGCGAATGGTAATTACCTGGAATTAGCTGACTACGAAGGAAGTGAAGACAATATACAAAGGACTTTGGATGCACATTTGGGGAGGTCCATACAGGAATGCTGACTGAATATCTCAACTTTCTAACACCCTGTCACTCCGGGATCCTTGTGAAGTTTAAAACCAGATATTTGCAACAAGACTGAAAGAGCATCAGCCCACTGGAGGCAAAGTCGTGAGACTGGCCAGTCCAGCAGAAAGAAACCCTCAAACTCTCCCCATTGACCAACTGTGGGAATTAACAAAATGCAGCCCTGGATGTAATTGAGAGCAAAAATAAGAATCCAACCCCTGTAATCACTCATGAACTCGCTGGTGTGTCTGTAGGTGCGATAATTGAGTGAATCCCTTCCCACACTGAGGGCAGATGAATGGCCTCTCCCCAGTGTGAACTCGTAGGTGTGTCCGCAGGCTGGATGACTGACTGAATCTCTTCCCACACTGAGGGCAGGTGAATGGTTTCTCCCCAGTGTGAACACGCTGGTGTGTCCGCAGATTGGATAACCGAGTGAATCTCTTCCTACACACAGAGCAGGTGAATGGCCTCTCCCCAGTGTGAACACGCTGGTGTGTGAGCAGGATGGATGACCGAGTGAATCTGTTCCCACACTGAGAGCACGTGAACGGTTTCTCCCCAGTGTGAATGCGCTGGTGTGTTCGCAGGGTGGATAACTGACTGAATCCCTCCCCACACTGAGAGCAGGTGAATGGCCTCTCCCCTGTGTGAACCCGCTGGTGTGCCCGCAGGTGGGATGCCACAATGAATCCCTTCCCACACTGAGAGCAGGTGAACGGCCTCTCCCCAGTGTGAACTCGCTCGTGTGCCTGCAGGCTGGATAGCTGACTAAATCCCTTCCCACACTGAGCGCAGGTGAATGGTTTCTCCCCAGTGTGAACTCGCTCGTGTGCCCGCAGGCCGGATAACTGAGTGAAACTCTTCCCACACTGAGAGCAGGTGAACGGCCTCTCCCCAGTGTGAACTCGCTGGTGTTGCTGCAGGCTGGATAACCGAATGAATCCCTCCCCACACTGAGTGCAAATGAATGGCCTCTCCCCAGTGTGGCTACGCCGATGAGCTTCGAGCAGAGATGGGGCTTTGTATCCCTTCCCACAGTCCACACATTTCCATGGTTTCTCCATGGTACAGGTGTGCTTGACTCTCTCTTGGGTGGACAATCAGTTGAAGCCTCATCCACACACAGAACATGAGTACAGCCTCTCCCAGCTGTGAAAGGTGTGATATTTATTCAGACTGTGTAACTGGTTAAAGCTCTTTAGTCAGTGCACTGGAACACTCTCACTCGAGTGTGGCAGCGTGTTTTCCAGTCACACTGATGTTTGAAATCTTTTCAAATTGACAAAACAGACAACCATTTCTCCTTCTAGATTCAAAGGCCGATGATATTCAGGTCCCAAGGAATCTGACTCTGTCAGATCTAGATGTGACGTTTGAGATTTCAGCCTGTGATTCCTCTTTCAGTATCCTGTAAAAGGAGTTTACAAAAGTCATCAGTGTCAGTAGAATCTCATAGAATCCCTGCAGTGCAGAAGGAGGCCATTTGGCCCATCGTGTCTGCACCGATCACAGTCACATCCAAGCCTTATTCCCGTAACTCCACATATTTACCCTGCTAATCCCGACACTACGGTCAATTTAGCATAGCCAATCAACCTAACCCGCACATCTTTGGACTGTGGGAGGAAACCGGAGCACCCAGAAGAACCTCACGCAGACACGGGGAGAATGTGCGAACTCCACACAGACAGTGACCCGAGGCTGGAATTGAACCGGGTTTCTGGCACTGTGAGGCAGCAGTGCTAACCACTGTGCCACCGTGGCGCCCAAGATAGAAATTCAGAACAAACAATTCTAGTTTCCATGGGATACTCTTTCCCCTCTCATTCCCCAAAAAGCTACAAATCTTCAACCCACACACTCACCGTCCATTCTCACTCTGTTGTATTTAATATTCACCCTCCCAATTCGCCTGAAGGTGCTGATTCAGGCTGATTGACAGATCCATGCTCACTGCTTCCTGTCCAGCACACAGAAGCGTAAGAAATAGGAGCTGCAGTTGGCCATTCAGCCCATCGAACTGCTTCAACTATTCATTCAGAATTGGCTGATCTACCTCAGCACCATTTCCCACACTATCCCCCAGATCACTCAATGTCTTCAATATCTCAAAACTTATCAATCTTTCTCTTGAAAATTTTTGATGACTGAGGCTCCATAGTCCTTTGTGGTGCAGAATTCCAAACCTTCACCAATGTTGATAGATCCTGTCCCTCAGAATCCCCTCCAGTAACTTATCCACCACTGTTGTAAGACTCACCGGCCTGTAATTACCAGGCTTCTCTTTGCTACCATTCTTAAACAACAGAACAACATTAGCCATGCTCTAGTCTTCCAGAACTTCGCCAGTGGAAAGAGATGAAGCAAATAGCTCTGCAAGGACCTCTGGAATTTCTTCCCTAACCTCCAACAAGATCCAAGGATGCACTTGATCAGGCCCAGGGGATTTATCCACCTTAATGCACTGTAAGGCTGCAGATACCTCCTCCCTAGTAATATGCGTGTGGCTTCCTTACTTCTTCAGCACCCATGATTTTCCAAGGAGAAACATTCATTAAAATTCTCACCCATCTCCTGCGGCTCCACACACAGACGGTCATGCTGATGTTTAGAATAGAACATAGAAAAGCTACAGCACAAACAGGCCCTTCGGCCCACAAGTTGCGCCGAACATGTCCCGACCTACTAGGCTTACCTATAACCCTCTATCTTACTAACTTCCATGAACTTATCCAAAAGTCTCTTAAAAGACCCTATCGAATCCGCCTCAAGCACCACTACTGGCAGCTGATTCCACGCACCCACCACCCTCCGAGTGAAAAACTTACCCTGAACATCTCCTCTGTACCTACTCCCCAGCACCCTAAACCTCTTGACCTCTTGTGGCAACCATTCCAGACCTGGGTAAAAGCCTCTGAGAATCCACTTTATCAATACCTCTCAACATCTTATACACCTCTATCAGGTCACCTCTCATCCTTCGCCTCTCCAAGGAGAAAATACCTAGCTTTCTCAACCTATCCTCATAAGGCATGCCATCTAATCCAGGCAACATCCTTGAAAATCTCCTCTGCACCCTTTCTATGGCTTCCACATCCTTTCTGTAATGAGGCGACCAGAACTGGGCACAGTACTCCAGGTGGGGTCTGACCAGGTTCCTATACAACTGCAGCATTATCTCCCGATTTGTAAACTCAATTCCTCTATTGATGAAGGCCAGTATTCCATACGCCCTCTTAATTACAGCCTCTACCTGCGACGCTGCTTTGAGTGACCTATGAACCCGGACCCCAAGATCCTTCTGATCCTCCACACTGCCTAGCGTCTTACCCTTAATATTATATTCTTTCATCCTATTCGACCTGCCAAAATGAACCACCACACACTTATCTGGGTTGAAATCCATCTGCCACTTCTCCGCCCAGTCTTGCATCTTATCTATGTCTCGTTGCAACTGCTGACATCCCTCTACACTATCCACAACACCACCAACCTTTGTGTCATCAGCAAACTTGCCAAACCATCCTTCCACTTCCTCATCCAGGTCATTTATAAAAATCACAAAGAGCAAGGGTCCCAGAACAGATCCCTGGGGCACTCCACTGGTGACCGACCTTCATGCTGAAAAAGACCCATCTACAACCACTCTTTGCCTTCTGTGGGCAAGCCAGTTCTGAATCCACAAAGCAATGTCCCCTTGTATCCCATGCCCCTTCACTTTCTCAATAAGCCTTGCATGGGGCACCTTATCAAACGCCTTGCTAAAATCCATATAAACTACATCTACCGCTCTTCCCTCGTCTATGTGTCTAGTTACATCTTCAAAAAATTCAATTAGGCTCGTAAGGCATGATCTGCCTTGGACAAAGCCGTGCTGGCTATTTCTGATCATACTATTCCTCTCCAGATGTTCATAAATCCTGCCTCTCAGGATCTTCTCCATCAACTTACCAACCACTGAGGTTAGACTCACTGGTCTATAATTTCCTGGGCTATCTCTTCTCCCTTTCTTGAATAACGGAACCACATCTGCAATCCTCCAATCCTCCGGAACCTCTCCCGTCGCCATTGATGACGCAAAGATCATCGCCAGAGGCTCAGCAATCTCTTCCCTCGCCTCCCACAGTAACCTGGGGTACATCCCATGCGGTCCCGGCGATTTATCTAACTTGATGCTTTTCAAGAGTTCCAACACATCCTCTCCCCTAATATCCACATGCTCAATCTTCTCAGTCCACTGCAAGTCTGCACTGCAACTACCAAGATCCTTTTCCACTGTGACTTCTGAAGCAAAGTATTCATTGAGTACCTCTGCTCTTTCTACCGGTTCTATACAGACTTTCCCACCGTCACATTTGATAGGTCCTACTCTTTCACATCTTATCTTTTTGCTCTTAACATACTTGTAGAATGCCTTGGGGTTTTCCTTTATCCTGTCTGCCAAGGTCTTCTCATGACCCCTTCTTGCTCTTCTAATTTCCCTCTTAAGTTCCTTCCTACTAGTCGTATACTCTTCTAGATTTCTAACATTACCTAGCTCCCTGAATCTTTTGCAGCCTTTTTTCTTCTTGACTAAATTCATTACAGCTTTCGTGCACCATGGTTCCTGTAACCTACCATAACTCCCCTATCTCATTGGAACGTTGCTGTGCAGAGCTCCAGACAAATGTTCCTTGAAAATTTGCCACATTTCTTCTGTACATTTCCCTGAGAAAACCTTCCAAATTATGCCTCTAATTTCCTGCCTAATAGCCTAATAATTGCCCTTACTCCAATTAAACACTTCCCTAGCTTGACTGATCCTATCTCTCTCCAATGCCAATGTAAAGGAGATAGAGTTATGATCACTATCCCCAAAATGTTCTCCCACAGAGATCTGACACCTGCCCATGTTCATTCCCTAATACCAAGTCATGTTCAGCCTCTCCTCTTGTAGGCTTATCCACATACTGTGTCAGGAAGCCCTCCTGAACACACCTAACAAACTCCTCTCCATCTGAACCCCTTATCCCAGGGATATTCCAATCGATATTTGGGAAATTAAAATCTCCCATCACGACCACTCTGTTATTATCACATCTCTCCAGGATCTGCTTCCCAATCTGCTCCTCCACATCCCTGCTACTATTGGGCAGCCTATAGAAAACATCCAGTAAAATTATTGACCCCTTCCTGTTGCGAACTTCCACCCACAGAGATTCCGTAGACAATCCCTCTGTGGCATCCATCTTTTCTACCGCCGTGACACTATCCCTGATCAACAGTGCCATTCCCCCGCCTCTTTTGCCTCCTTCCCTGTCCCTCCTGAAACATCTGAAACCCGGCACTTGAAGTATCCAGTCCTGTCCCTGAGATAACCAAGTCTCTGTAATGGCCACCACATCTCACTTCCAAGTAGTGATCCACGCTCTAAGCTCATCCATTTTGTTCACTACACTCCTTGCATTAAAATACACACATCTCAACCCTTCGGTCTGAGTGCTCCCCTTCTCCGTCACCTGCGTATCCTCCCTCTGACACCGTCTACAAGCCCCTTTTATTTTTAAGCTAACCTCCTCTCTCCCAGTCACCTCATTTTGATTCCCACCCTCCAACCATTCTAGTTTAAATACTCCCCAGTAGCATTAGCAATCCTTCCCGCCAGGATATTGGTCCCCCTGGCATTTAAGTGAAACCCGTCCTTTTTGTACAGGTCGCACCTGCCCCTAAAGAGGTCCCAATGATCCAGGAACCTGATTCCCTGACCCCTGCTCCAATCCCTCAGCCACACATTTATCCTCCACCTTATTTTGTCCCTTTCCTCACTGTCTCGTGGCACAGGCAGCAATCCCGACATTACTACCTTTGCGTTCCTTCTTCTTAACTCCCTACCTAACTTCCTATATTCTCCTTTCATAACCCCTTCCCCTTTCCTGTCTATGTCAGTGGTACCAGTATGCACCACGACCTCTGGCTCCTCTCCCTCCCACTTCAGGATTTCTTGGATACGGTCAGAAACATCTCTGATCCCGGCACCAAGGAGGCAAACCACCATCCGCGTTTCTCGACTTCCTCCACAAAAATGCCTGTCTGACCCCCTCACTGTAGAGTCCCCTATCACCACTGCCTTCCTCCTTTCCTCACCCTTCTGGGCTACAAGGCCGGACTCCGCGCCGGAGGCACAACCACTGCTGCTTCCACCAGGTGGGCTGTCCACCCCAACAGTACTCAAACAAGAGTATTTATTTTTAAGGGGCACAACCACTGGGGTACTCTCTCCCACCTGACTTTTCCCTTTCCTGACTGTGACCCACTTGCCTGCTTCTTGTGGCCCTGGTGTGACCACCTGCCTATAACTCCTATCTATCACCACCTCGTTGTCCCTGACCAGACGAATGTCCTCGAGCTGCAGCTCCAGTTCCCTAACTCGGTCCCTTAGGAGCCGCAGCTCGACGCACCCAGCGCAGATATGCACTTCTGGGAGGCTAGGAGACTCCACGACCTCCCACATCCGGCACGGAGAACAGCAAACTGGCTTCACATTCATAATGCCCCTTTTCCTCAGATTCCACAGGGAAAGAACTAAGATTTAAAAGTTGAGAAACCTACCCTCCCTCGCCCGTTTCCTCCTAAGCCCATTGAGCCAAAGTCCTTCAGCTCTCACTCTGCTACCTGCTCACTCAGTTGCCCGCTACAACGCTGCCCACTAAATAGTACGTTCTCCTCTTTAACCCTCATTCGAACTACTGACTGACTCCAGGCACATGCGCACAAAACATTTTAAAAAACTGCTCTGTCTTCCTGCTGTTTAAAAAGTGTCCGTTCTGTGTTCCTTCTCTGTTAACTGTCTCCACTCCGTGTTCCTTCTCCTTTAAATGTTTTAAGGGGACCATTCTCTCTCTCTTGCCATCCTTTCACTCTTAATATAGCTATAGAACCTCTTAGGATTTTCTTTAACCTTATCTGTCAGATCCACATCATACCCTCTTTTTGCCTTCCTGATTTCCCTCTTAAGTATTATCTTAAAATATTTTATAGTCAGAGTGATTACTTGTCCCCGATTGCCTCAACCCAATGTATGATTTTAGATTTTGATTTTATTATTGTTACATGTATTAACATACAGTGAAAAGTATTGTTTCTTGCGCGCTATACAGCCAAAATATACCGTTCATAGAGAAGGAAACGAGAGAGTGCAGAATGCAGTGTTACAGTCATAACTAGGGTGTAGAGAAAGATCAACTTAATGCAAGGCCAGTCCATTCAAAAGTCTGACAGCAGTAGGGGAGAAGCTGTTCTTGAGTCGGTTGATACGTGACCTCAGACTTTTGTATCTTTTTCCTGAATGAAGAAGATGCGTCCTTCTTTTACCTGACCAGAGCCTCAATGTCTCTTGTCAGCCAAGGATCCCTAAATTTATCATCCTTTCCCTTCATCCTAACAGGAATATACTGCCCCTGGACTCTTGATATCACACTTTTAAAAGCCTCCCATTTGCCAGTCATTCCTTTCCCTTCAAACAGACCCATCTAATCGACATCTGCCAGATAGATCCTGCCTAATGCCCACAAAATTGGCCTTGCTCAAGCTTAGGGCCTTACCTGTGGACCCGTCCTAGCTTTTTCCATAGCTATTTTAAAACTAATAGTGTTCTGGTCACTGGACACAAAGTGCTCCCTAACTGACACTTCAATCACTTGCCGCACCTCATTTTTTAAGCGTCTTACAGAAAGTAAGAATTGATAATGAAAAGTAAGGAGCTGGCAGATGAATTGAAAAATTGAATTTTGTCTCAGTCTTCACAACAGAAGATCCAGGTAACAACTCAAAGTTGTAAATCAGAAAACAGAAGTGTGGGACGCACTCTGAAAAATCACAATTACTAAGGAAATGGTACTCAGCAAACTTTTGGGGCAGCGGCTGATGAGTCCTTGGGTTCTTCTGGACTTCATTCTAGGGTCTTAACAGAAGTGGCAAATGTGATAGTTTATGTGTTGATTAATTTTCTAAAATTCCCCAATCGGGAATTGGATAAAGGGGAACCAGTGGGTGTGCTGTACTTAGATTTCCAGAAGGCATTTGATAAGCTGCCATATCAAAGCTTAATGCAGCAAATAAAAGTTCATGCTGCGGGGATAACATATTGGCATGGATGGAAGATTGGCCAGCTAACAGGAAACAGTGGGCATAAATGGGTCATTTTCCGGTTTAAGGGTGAGAGAGAGACCTGGGCTAACCTTTCCAGAATTTGCACCCTCCCTGGATTCACTTCCTTTTCCTTCAGTTGCTGTAATTCCCCAAGTTCCCCCAGAATGAGAAAAGAAATGGAAAGGGGGAGAAAAGAAAGTGTTTTACTCACTGATGTTGGCCTCTTTTTAGGAAAATGGTTGCATCAGTAGACTTTTAATTCCAGATTTGCATTGCAATTCAAATTTCACCATCTGCCTTAGTCGGATTCGAACCTAGGTTTCAGCGTTACTAATCCTGACACAATACCACTGCCTCCCTCACAACTCGACAGGAGGAAGTTTAAATCTGTCTGAAACTCCATCCTCATTCACACAAAGCCTGCGCTCTGATTGACTGAAGGACCAGAGTCCTTCCGGTCCTCCAGATCTTCCCATTGGGCAGTGCTGGTGAGAGGCAGTGAGTCGGAAGTGCACCTTAGTCTAATTTGGGGAATGCGCATGTGCGGGTGAGGGGCGGGACTCGGGACAAAGCCGGCTCACTGACCACTGTCTGTCCGGGTCTTGCAGCCTTTCCCATTGGACAACAGCTCAGCGCGGCTGGAGGGCAAAGTCTCTCCCACCCCCACGTGACGCTCCGCCCCTCAGTGTCTGTTTGCGGGAGCTTGACCAATAGAAACTATGGAGGACCGGAAGGACTCTGCAGCTCCAACCAATCAGAGCTCCCCCATTGTCTGAATGTGGAGGTTGGAAAATGAGCTTGTTCACCTGCTCATCACGGCCCAGCAAAGCTGCTGCTCTCTCTCTGAATGAAGAGCTTCAGACAGACTCAAACTTCCTCATCTCCAACATCTGTCAGTAAAACACTTTCTTTTCTCCCCCTTTCCGTTTCTTTTCTCATTCTAGAGTTGAATTTTTAACATCCAGATCACTATCCAGATCGAATTAAAAATCCTCACATTCTTCATGTTCTCGAACCAGGTTATGCAGTGTCTTACACACATAAGCACTCTGCTCACTTCTGTTCAAAGGTAAAACTTTAACGTGGCAGTCAGCTTGACGGTTTTCAGGTCTCTGTGTCCAGGACAGGACAGAGAGAGAATGGAGACAGTGTGTGGGATGGAGATTTGAGGGAATGAGACAGGAAATTATGTTCTGGAGAAACTAAAATAGTCCGTTCTGAATTTCTGTCCTGCACTGAAAGTAATGACTTTTAACAGGATATCAGAAGGTGAGGAATTACAGACTTAAATCAAACTTCACATCAACAGCTGACAGAGTCACTCAATTCATCAGAACCTGAATATCAATGGCCATTGAATCCAGGCAAAGTGTTTCTCTGTTCTATCTGCTTTGGACATCAGTGTGACTGGAAAAGCATCAAGCCCCACACACACCCGAGTGGGAGTGTTCCAATGCATTGACTATGGAAAGAGCTTTAACCAGTTACACAACCTGAAAAAAACATCGCAGCATTCACAGCAGGGAGAGACTGTACCCGTGTTCTGTTTGAGACTCAACCTGAAGAATCACGAGAACACCCAACACCATGGAGAAACAGTGGAAATGTGGGGATTGTGGGAAGGGATTTAGGGTCCCATCTCAGTTGGAAATTCATCGACACAGTCACACTGGAGAGGCCATTCACCTGCTATGTGTGTGGGAAGGGATTCACTCATCCATCTAGCCTGCTGAGTCACGATCTCAGTCCACCCAGGAGAGACCATTTAAATGCTCCTACTGTGGGAGTGGTTTCAAAAGCTCTCAGGAATGGATGATACACCAGCGCACTCACACTGAGGAGAGACCATTCAGCTGCTCTCACTGCACAAAGAGGTTTCGAATGTCATCCAACCTGCAGAAACACCAGCGAATTCACACTGGGGAGAGGCCAATTACTTGCTGTGTGTGTGGGAAGAGATTCACTCAGTTGTGCACCCTGAATACACATCAGCAAGCTCACACCGGGAAAAGGCTGTTCACCTGCTTTCGCTGTGGGAAAGGATTCACTCGGTTACTCATCCTGATGGGACACCAGCGAGTTCACACTGCGGAGAGGCCATTCACCTGCTCTGATTGTGGGAAGGGATCCACACAGTTATCCAGCCTGCAGACACACCAATGAGTTCACACCGGGGAGAGGCCATTCACCTGCTCTGTGTGTGGGAAGGGATTCACTCGGTCATCCCACCTACACCAGCGAATTCACAAGTGATTAGCGGCATTCGATTCTGCTGTTGTTACTGCTGATAATCACATCCAGGACTGAGCCATGTTCATCCTGACAGTGAATAGAAGAACTCGGAGCAGAAGTAGGCCATTCAGAGGTGGCGGCACGGTGGTGTACAGTCGGGAGGGAGTTGCCCTGGGAGTCCTTAACATTGACTCCAGACACCATAAAGTCTCATGGCTTCAGGTTAAACATGGGCAAAGAAACCTCTTACTAGTGACTACGCACCGTCCCCCTTTGACTGATGAATCAGTACTCCTCCATGTTGGACAACACTTGGAGGAAGCACTGAGGGTGGCAGGGGAACAAAATTTACTCTGGGTGTGGGATTTCAATGTCCACCACCAAGAGTGGCTCGGCAGCAGCATTACAGATCGAGCTGGTTGGGTCCGAAAGGATATAACTGGGTCTGCAGCATGTGGTGAAGGACCCAACAAGAGGAAATAACATACTTGACCTCATCCTTACCAATCTACAGGCTGCAGGTGCATCTGTCCTTGACCGTATCGGTAAGAGTGACGACTGCACAGTCCTTAGGGAGACAAAATATCATTTTCACATTGAGGATAACCTCCATTGTGTTATGCGGCACTATTACCGTTCTAAATGGGACAGATTTCGAACTGATCTAGCAACTCGAGACTGCGGGGGGGTGGGGGGGCGGGGGGGGCGGGTGGGGGGGCGGGGGGGGCGGGTGGGGGGGCGGGGGGGGCGGGTGGGGGGGCGGGTGGGGGGGCGGGGGGGGCGGGGGGGGCGGGGGGGGTGGGCGGGGGGGGCAGGGGGGGCAGGGGGGGCAGGGGGGCAGGGGGTGGGGGGGCAGGGCGGGGGGGGGGTGGGGGGCAGGGCGGGGGGGGGTGGGGGGCCCCCCCTGCCCCCCCGCCCTGCCCCCCCCGCCCCTGCCGGCCGGGCGGCAGTCGGGCGGCCCGGGCGGTCGGGCGGGCGGCACGGCTGGACAGGATGCGGGCGGGCGGGTGGCCGGGCGGCGGTCGGGCGGACCGGGCGCCCGTGCGGCGGGCGGCCGGCCAGCCGGGCGGCGGACGGGCGGCGGCCCACCAGGTGGCG
This sequence comes from Mustelus asterias, assembly GCF_964213995.1. Lineage (NCBI taxonomy): Eukaryota > Metazoa > Chordata > Chondrichthyes > Carcharhiniformes > Triakidae > Mustelus > Mustelus asterias. The sequence goes on along the minus strand of NC_135823.1, from coordinate 11,566,337 downwards.
GGCGTGCAGGCGGGCAGGCGGCGGTTGTGCGGCCCTGGTGGCCGGGCGGTCGGGCGGGCGTCCCACCCGGCCCGGCGGCGGTCAGTCAGCCCGGCCGGACGGGCGGCTGTCTGGTGGCCTGGGCGTCCGTGCGGCGGGTGGGCGGGCGGCCGGCCAGGCGGCGGACGCGCGGCAGGCCGGCTGGTCGGCGGGGCAGCGGGTGGGCGGCCCTGCTGGCCGGGCGGCGGGCGGGCAGCGCGGCCGGCCGGGCGGTGGGCGGCCGGACGGGCCTGCGGGTGGCCGGGCGGCTGTCGGGCGGCCCGGCCGGCCAGCCAGGAGGCGTGCGGGTGGTCGTGCGGCCCGGCCGGACGGGCGGCGTGGCTGGATGGGCGGTCAGGCGGGCGGCTGGCTGGATGGGCGGCGGGCAGGCGGCCGGCCAGCCGGCCGGGCGGGGGTCGGGCAGCCCGGGTGGCTGGGCGGTCGGGTGGGCGGCGCGGCCGGAAGGGCAGTGGGTGGCCCGCCGGGCGGCGATCGGGCAGCCCGGCTGGCCTGGCGGTGGGTGGGTGGGCGGGCGGGTGGCCGGGCGGAGATCGGTCGGCCGGCCGGGCGGCGATCGGGCGGCCTGGCTGGCCTGGCGGTCAGTGGGCGGGCGGGTGGCCGGACGGACGGGCGGCGGGTGGTGGTGCAGCCCGGCCAGACGGGCGGCGCGCGGTCGGGCGGCCGGCCGGGTGGCTCGGCGGCTGGCGGGCGGCGAGGCCGGACGGGCGGCCGTCGGGCAGCCGTCTGGCCCGGTGGCCCGCGGCATTCCGGCCGGCCGGGTGGTGGGCGGCCGGCAGGGCGGCGGGTGTGCGGGCGGCCGGGTGGTGGTCGGGCGGCCCGGGCGGTCAGGCGGCAGGGCGGTCGGGCGGGCCGCGCCGCCGGCTGGTCGGCGGTCGGGTGGCCCGGGCGGTCGGGCGGGCGGTGCGGCCGGCTGAGTGGCGATCGGGCGGCCCGCTGGCCGGGCGGAGGGCGGGTGGCCGGGCGGCTGGCGGGCGGCGAGGCCGGACGGGCGGCCGTCGGGCAGCCGTCTGGCCCGGCGGCCCGCGGCATTCCGGCCGGCCGGGCGGTGGGCGGCCGGCAGGGCGGCGGGTGTGCGGGCGGCCGGGTGGTGGTCGGGCGGGCAGGCGGGCGGCGGCGGCGGTCGGGTGGCCCGGGCGGCCGGGCGGTCGGGCGTGCGGTGCGGCCGGATGGGCGGCGGGCTGGCAGGCAGCCAGCTGGCTGGGCGGCGGTCGGGCGGCGGTCAGGCGGTCGGGCGGTCAGGCGGCTGGCGGGCGGTGTGGCCGGATGGGGCGGCGGGCGGCGCAGCCGGGCGGCGTTTGGGCGGCCTGGGCGGACGGGCGGGCGGTGCGGCCAGACAGGGCGGCGGGCGGGCGGCTGGCGGGTGGTTGTGTGGCCCACCCGGCCCGGCGGCGGTCAGTCTGCCTGGGCGGCCGTGCGGTGGGCAGGCGGTCGTGCGGCCCGGACGGACGGACGGCGCGCGGGCGGGCGGCTGGCCGGGCGGCTCGGCGGCCGTCGGGTGGGCGGCCCGGGCGGCCGGGCGGTGGGCGGGCGGGCAGGCGGCGGCCGGGCGGGCAGCGGTCGGGCGGCACGGGCGGCCGGGTGGTCGGTCGTGCGGCCGGCCGGGCGACGGGCGGTGCGGCCGGACGGGCGGTGGGTGGGCAGCGGCCGGACGGGCGGTGGGTGGGCAGCGGCCCGCCGGGCGGTGGGCAGGCGGGCGGCCGGCTGGGCGGTGGGCGGTCCGCCGAGTGGCGGGCGGCCGGGTGGCGGTCAGTCGTCCCAGCCGGACGGGCGGCTGTATGGCGGCCTGTGCGGCCGTGCGGCGGGCGGGCGGGCGGCCGGCCGGCCGGGCGGCAGACAGTCGGCGGCCCGCCGAGTGGCAGGCGGCTGGCCATCTGGCCGTGCGGCGGTCGGGTGCCCCGGCCGGCCGGGCAGTGGGAGGTCGGGCGGGCTGCTGGGCGGCGATCGGGCGGCCCGGCCGGCCGGGCGTTTGGCCGGGCGGCGCGGCCGCATGGGCGGCGGGTGGGTGGCCAGCCGGCCGGGAGGCGGGTGGGCGAGCGGCCATCGTGCGGCCGTTGTCCGGGCGGCGGGCGTGCGGGCAGTCGGGCGGCCGTTGGGCCGGGCGGCGGGTAGGCGGGTGGCCGGGCGGCGGTCGGGCGGCCCGTCCGGCCGGGCGGCGGGCGGGCGGTCGTGCGGCCCGGGCGGCGGGCTGCCGGCCGCGCGGTGGTCGGGCAGCCCGGGTGGTCGGGCGGGTGGCGCGGCCGGACGGGTGGCGGTCGGGCGGTGCGGCCGGCCGGGCGGTGGGCGGCCCGCAGAGCGGCGGGTGTGCGGGCGGCCAGGCGGCCCGGGCGGTCAGGCGGTCGGACGGGCGATGCTGCCGGACGGGGCGGCCGGGCCGGCCGGGCGGCGGTCGGGCGGTCGTGCGGCCCGGACGGACGGGCGGCGGTCGGGCGGCCCGGGCAGCGGGCGGGCGGTCGTGCGGCCCGGGCGGCGGGCGGGCGGACGGGCGGCGGGCGTGCGCATGAGCGGCCGGGCGGTCCAGACGGCCGGGCGGCGGGCGGGCGGTGCGGCCGGACGGGGCGGCAGGCGGGCAGCCAGCCGGGCGGCGATCGAGCGGCAGGCCGGCGGGTGGGCAGGTGGCCGTCGGGCGGCCCGGGTGGCCCGGAGGCGTGCGGGTGGTCGTGCGACCCGGCTGGACGGGCGGCGGGGGCCGGCCGGGTGGCGGGCGGGCGGTCGTGCGGCCCAGCCGGACGGGCGGCGGGCGGGTTGTCGTGCGGCCCGGGCGGCGGGCGGGCGGCGGTCGGGCGGTCAGGCGGCTGGCGGGCGGTGTGGCCGGATGGGCGGCGGGCGGGCGGCCGGCCTGCCTGGCGGCGGTCGGGCAGCCCGGGCGGTCGGGCGGGCAGTGTGGCCGGATGGGGCGGCGAGCGGGCGGCGTGGCCGGGCGGCGTTTGGGCGGCCTGGGCGGCCGGGCGGGCGGTGCGGCCAGACGGGGCGGCGGGCGGGCGGCTGGCGGGTGGTTGTGTGGCCCGGCCGGACGGGCGGCGGGTGGTCGTGCAGCCCGGCCAGACGGACGGCGCGCGGGCGGGCTGCCGGCCGGGCGGGCAGGCGGCGGCCAGGCGGGCAGCGGTCGGGCGGCACGGGCGGCCGGGTGGTCGGTCGTGCGGCCGGCCGGGCGACGGGCGGTGCGGCCGGACGGGCGGCGGGTGGGCAGTGGCCCGCCGGGCGGTGGGCGGGCGTGCGGCCGGCCGGCTGGGCGGTGGGTGGTACGCCGAGTGGCGGTTGTGCGGGCGGCCGGGTGGCGGTCAGTCGGCCCAGCCGGACGGGCGGCTGTATGGCGGCCTGTGCGGCCGTGCGGCGGGCGGGCGGCCGGCCGGCCGGGCGGCAGACGGTCGGCGGCCCGCCGAGTGGCAGGCGGCTGGCCATCTGGCCGTGCGGCGGTCGGGCGCCCCGGCCGGCCGGGCAGTGGGAGTCGGGCAGGCGGCTGGGCGGCGGTCGGGCGGCCCGGCCGGCCGGGCGTTTGGGCGGGCGGCGCGGCCGGATGGGCGGCGGGTGTGTGGCCAGCCGGCCAGGAGGCGGGTGGGCGGGCGGCCGTTGGGCGTCACGGCCGGCTGGGCGGCGGGCATGCGGGTGGCCGGGCGGCGGCCCGGGCAGCGGGTGGCCGGCCGCGCGGTGGTCGGGCAGCCCGGGTGGTCGGGCAGGTGGCGCGGCCGGACGGGTGGCGGTCGGGTGGTGCGGCCGGCCGGGCGGTGGGCGGCCCGCAGGGCGGCGGGTGTGCGGGCGGCCGGGCGGTCGGCCCGGGCGGTCGGGCGGCCCGGGCGGTCGGGCGATGCTGCCGGACGGGGCTGCCGGGCCGGCCGGGCGGCGGTCGGGCGGTCGTGCGGCCCGGCCGGACGGGCGGCGGTCGGGCGGCCCGGGCAGCGGGCTGGCGGTCGTGCGGCCCGGGCGGCGGGCGGGCAAAGAGGCCGAACAGGCGGCCGTCGGGCAGCCGTCCGGCCGGGCGGCGGGCGGGAGCCCGGCTGGTCGGGCGGTGGGCGGCTGGCCGGGCGGCGGGCGTGCGGGCGGCCAGGTGGCGGTCCGCCGGCCCGGGCGGTCGGGCGGGCAGCGCGGCCGGACGGGCGGCGGGGGGGACAGGCGGCGGGTGGGCGGTCGGGCAGGTGGTGCGGCCAGACGGGGCGGCGGGCGGGCGGTCGTGCGGCCCGGCCGGACAGGCAGCGGGCGGGTGGGCGGCCAGCTGGCCGGGCGGTGGTCAGGCAGCTCGGGCGGTCGGGCGGTCTGGTGTTCGGCCGTCCGGACAGGTGGCTGACGGGTGGTGCGGCTGTCTGCGGGCGGGCGCGCGGCCGGCAGCCAGGAGGCGGTCGTGCAGGCCGGCCGGACGGGCAGAGGGCGGGCGGGCGGCCGGGCGGTCTGGCGTGCGGCCGGCCGGGTAGGCGGCTGACGGGCGGCTCTGGCGGCCGGGCGGCAGTCGGGCAGCCCGGGTGGACGGGCGGTCGGGCGGGCGGTTCGGCCAGACGGGGCGGCTGGCGAGTAGCGCGGCCGGACGGGCGGCGGGCGTGCGGGCGGCCGGGTGGCGGTCGGGCGGCACGGGCGGTCGGCGGGCGGCGTGGCCAGACAAGCGCCGGGTGGGTGGGCGGTCAGGCGGTCGGGCAGCCCGGGCGGGCAGGCGGTGCGGCTGGACGGGGCGGTGGGTGCGCGGCGCGGCCGGTCGGCTTGGCGGTGGGCGGACCGCCGGGTGGCGGGTGTGCGGGCGTCGGGCGGCGGTCGGGCGGCCCGGGCGGCCGGGCGGGCGGTGCGGCCAGACGGGGCGGCGGGTGGGCGGCTGGCCGGGTGGGCGGCTGGCCGGCTCGGCGGCGATCGGGCAGCCGTCTGGCTGGGCGGTGGGCGGCAGCCAGCCGGCTGGGCGGTGGGCGGCCGGCCGGGCGGCGGGCGTGCGGGCGGTCGGGCGGCCCGGGCGGTCGGGCGGCAGGGGGGTCGGGCGGGCGGCGCGGCCGGACGGGCGGAGGTCGGGCGGCCCGGGTGGCCGGGCGGTCGGGCGGGCGTCGCTGCCTGACGGGCGGTGGGCGGGCGGTGCGGCCGGATGGGGCGGCGGGCGAGCGGCCCGGCCGGACGGGCGGCGGGTGGGCGGTTGTGCGGCCCGGCCGGACGGGCCTCGGGCGGGCAGCCGGGCCGGACGGGTGGCGGTCGGGCGGCGCTTGCGGCAGGCGGGTGGTCGTGTGGCCCGGCCAGACGGGCGGCGGGCGGGCGGGCGTGCGGTGGTCGGGCGCTCCTGCAGGCCGGGCAGTGGGAGGGCGGGCGTGAGGCCGGGCGGCGGATGGGCGGCCCGGCCGGCCGGGCGTTTGGGCGGGCGGCGCGGCCGGATGGGCGGCGGGCGGTTGGCCAGCCGGCCGGGCGATGGGTTGGGGGGCGGCAGGCGGGCAGGCGGTCGTGCGGCACGGCCGGACGGCGGGCGGTCGTGCGGCCCGGGCGGCGGTGCGGCCGGACGGGGCGGCGGGCAGATGGCCGGCCGGGCCGGCTAGGCGGCCGGCGGGTGGTCGTGCGGCCGGGCCAGCCAGGTGGCGGGCGGGCGGTCGTGCGGCCCGGCCGGACGGGCAGCGTGCGGGCGGGTGGGCGGCCAGCTGGCCGGGCGGCGGTCAGGCGGCCCGGGCGGCCGGGCGGTCAGGTGTTCGGCCGGCCGGACAGGTGGCTGATGGGTGGTGCGGCCGGACGGGCGGTGGTCGGGCGGCCGTGCGGCAGGCGGCCGGCCGGCCAGCCGGGCGGCTGTCGGGCGGCCCGAGTGGTCGGGCGGGCGGCGCGGTCGGCCGGGCGGCGGGCTGTCGTGCGGCCCGGCCGGACGGGTGGCGGTCGGGTGGCCCGGGCGGCGGGCAGACGGTCGTGCGGCCCGACCGGACGGGCGGCGGGTGGGCTGGCGGCAGGGCCGCCGGGCGGCGGTCGGGCGGACCAGACGGCCGGGCGGCGGGTGGGCAGTCATGCAACCCGGCCGGACGGGCGGCGGGCGGCCGGGTGGCGGTCGGGCGGTCCGGATGGCTGGGCAGCAGGTGGGCAGTCGTGCAGCCCGGCCTACCGGCCGGGCAGCGGGCGGGCGGACGGTCCGTCCGGGCGGCAGGCGGGCGGTCATGTTGCCCGGCTGGACGGTCGGCGGTCAGGCGGTCCGGGCGGGGGTCGGGCGGCCGGCCGGCCAGCCGGGCGGCGGACGGGTGGCGGCACGCCGGGCGGCGGGCGGCCGGACGGCCGGGCAGTGGGCGGCCGGCTGGGCGGCGGGCGTGCGGGCGTCTGGGTGGCGGTCGGGCGGCCCGAGTGGTCGGGCGGGCGGCGCGGCCGTCCGTGCGGCGGTCGGGTGGCTAGGGCGGCGGGTGGGCTGGCGGCAGGGCCGCCGGGCGGCGGTCGGGAGGACCAGACGGCCGGGTGGCGGGCCGGTGGTCATGCAACCCGGCCGGACGGGCGGCGGGCGGCCGGGTGGCGGTCGGGCGGTCCGGATGGCTGGGCAGCGGGTGGACAGTCGTGCAGCATGACCGGGCGGCGGGCGGAGGTCGGGCGGCCCGGGTGGCCGGACGGGCGGTTCGGCCAGACGGGCGGCGGGCGGGCGGGCGGCCGGCCGGCTGGCGGGTGGCGCGGCCGGATGGGCGGCCATCGGGCAGCCGTCCGGCTGGGCGGCGGGTGGCAGCCCGGCCGGCCGGGCGGTGGGTGGCTGGCCGGGTGGCGGGCGTGCGGGCGGCCGGGTGGCGGTTGGGCGGCCCGGGCGGTCGGGCGGCAGGGGGGTCGGGCGGGCGGCGCGGCCGGCCGGGCAGTGGTCGGGCGGCCGGGCGGTCGGGCGGGCGGCGCGGCCAGACGGGCGGTGGGGGGGCGGGCGGGCATCCAGCTGGCCAGCGACGGTCGGGCGGCGGTCGGGCAGCCGGGCGGTTAGGCGTGCGCGAGCCCGGCCCGGCGGCTGGTGGGCGGTGTGGCCGGACGGGTGGTAGGCGGTGTGGCCGGACGGGTGGTAGGCGGGCGGCCGGCCTGCCAGGCGGCGGTCGGGCAGACCGTGCGGCCGGGCGGTCTGGCGTGCGGCCGGCCGGGTAGGTGGCTGACGGGCGGTGGGCGGCCGGCCGGGCGGCGGGCATGCGGGCGGCCGGGTGGCGGCCGGGCGGCCCGGGCTGTCGGGCGGGCGGCGCGGCCGGACAGGCGTCGGGTGGGCGGGCGGGCAGCCAGCTGGTCAGGCGGCGGTCGGGCGGCGGTCGGGCGGCCGGGCGGTCAGGCGGTCGGGCAGCCCGGGCGGGCAGGCGGTGCGGCCGGACGGTCGGGCGGGCAGCACGGCCGGACGAGCGGCGGGTGTGTGGGCGGCCGGGCGGCTGTCGGGCGGCCCGGCCATCTGGCGGGCTGTCGTGCGGCCCGGCCAGACGGGCGGCGGTCGGGTGGCCCAGGCGGCGGGCAGGCGGTCGTGTGGCCCGGCTGCCGGGAGGCGGGTGGGCAGTCATGCAGCCCGGCCGGACGGGCAGCCGGGAGGTGTTCGGGCGGCCCGGCTGGACGGGCAGCGGGCGGGCGGGTGGGCGGCCAGCTGGCCGGTCGGCGGTCAGGTGGCCTGGGCGGCCGGACGGGCGGCGGCACGCCGGGTGGCGGGCGTGCGGGCGGCCGGGTGGCGGTCGGGCGGCCTGGGTGGTCGGGCGGCAGGGCGGTCGGGCGGGCGGCGCGGCCGGATGGGGCGTCGGGCGGCCGGCAGGGCAGTTGGTGGCGGGCCGTGCGGCGGGTGTGCTGCCGGCCGGGCGGCAGGCGGGCGGCCGGGCGGTGGTCGGGCAGCCCGGCCAGATGGGCGGCGGGCGGGCAGGCGGCCGGGCGGCGGTCGGGTGGCCCGGACGGGTGGGCGGCGGTCGGGCGGACTGGACGGCCGGGCGGCGGGTGGACAGTCGTGCGATCTGGCCGGACGGGCGGCGGGCAGCCGGGCGGTGTTCGGGCGGCCCGGACGGCCGGGTGGCGGGCGTGCAGCCCGGCCGGCTGGCCGGGCGGCGGGCAGGCGCGCGGCCGGACGGGCGGCGGGCGGGCGATGAGGCCGAACGGGCGGCCGTCGAGCAGCCGTCCGGCCGGGCGGTAGCCCGGCTGGTCGGGTGGTGGGCGGCCGGACGGGCGGCGGGTGTGCGGGTGGCCGGGCGGCAGTCGTGCGGCCCGCCGGACGGGCGGCGGGTGGGCAGTCATGCAGCCCGGCCGGACGGGCGGCGGGCGACCGGCGGTGTTCGGGCGGCCCGGACGGTCGGCTGGCCGGGCGGCGGGCAGGCGCGCGGCCGGCCGTGCGGCGGGTGTGCTGCCGGCCGGGCGGTGGTCGGGCAGCCCGGCCGGGTGGGCGGCGTCAGGCAGGCGGCGGGGCGGCGGTCGTGTGGCCCGGACGGCTGGGCGGTCGTTGGGCAGCCTGGGCGGCCGGGCGGTCGGGCGGGCGGCTGTCGTGCGGCCCGGCCGGACGGGCGGCGGGCGACCGGGCGGTGTTCGGGCGGCCTGGACGGCCGGGCGGCGGGCGGTAATGCAACCCGGCCGGACGGGCAGTCGGGCGGCCCGGGTGGACGGGCGGTCAGGCGTGCACCCGGCCAGCCTTGCGGCTGGCTGGCGGTGCGGCCAGTGGGCGGCCAGCCGGCTGAGCGGCGATCGGGCGGCCCCGCTGGCCGGGCGGTGGGCGGCCGCCGGGCTGTCGTGCGGCCCGATGGACGGGGGGCGGTCGGGCGGACGGGCAGTGGGCGGGCTGGCGGCCGGGCTGCCGGGGGGCGGTCGGGCGACCGGACGGCCGGGCGGCGGGTGGGCAGTCGTGCGGTCTGGCCGGACGGGCGGCGGGCAGCCGGGCGGTGTTCGGGCGGCCCGGACGGCCGGGCGGGGGGCAGGCGATGAGGCTGAATGGGCGGCCTTCGGGCAGCCGCCGGCCGGGCGGCGGGCGGCAGCCCGGCTGGTCGGGCGGTGGGCGGCCGGCCGGGCGGCGAGCGTGCGGGCGGCCAGGTGGCGGTCGGCCGGCCCGGGTGGTCGGGCGGGCAGCACGGGCCGGGGCGGCGGGCGGCGGGCGGTCGGGCGGGTGGCGCGGCCGGACAGGCGGCGGGCGGGCTGCCGGCCTGCCAGGCGGCTGTCGGGCAGCCCGGGCGGGCGGGCGGTGCGGCTGGACAGGGCGGCGGGCGCGTGGCACGGCCGGGCGGTGGGCGGCCGCCGGGTGGCGGGTGGGCGGGCGTCGGGCGGCAGTTGGGCGGCCTGGGCGGTCGGGCGGGCGGTGCGGTCAGACGGGGCGGCGGCACGCAGGGCGGCGGGCGGCCGGACGGCCGGGCAGTGGGCGGCCGGCCGGGCGGCAGGCGTGCGGGCGGTCGGGCAGCCCGGTGGTCGGGCGGGCAGCGCGGCCGGCCGGGCGGCGGTCGGGCGGCCCGGGCGTCCGGGCGGTCAGGCGGGCGGCGCGGCCGGACGGGCGGCGGGCGGGCGGCCGGCCTGCCAGGCGGCGGTCGGGCAGACCGGTGACCGGGCGGGTGGTGCGGCCGGATGGGGCGGCGGCCAGCCGGCAGGGCGGTGGGCGGCCGGCCGGGCAGCGGGTGTGCGGTCGGCCGGGCGGCGGTCGGGCGGCCGGGCGGTGGTCGGGCAGCCCGGCCGGACGGGCGGCGGTCGGGCAGCCCGGCCGACGGGCGGCGGTCGGGCATGCGGCCGGGCGGAGGTCGGGTGGCCCGGACGGCTGGGCGGCGGTCGGGCTGCCTGGGCGGCCGGGCGGTCGGGCCGACGGCACGGCCGGACGGGGGGCGGGTGTGCGGGCGGCCGGGCGGCTGTCGGGCGGCCCGGCCAGCTGGCGGCTGTCGGGCGGCCCGGCCAGCTGTTGGGCTGTCGTGCAGACTGGCCGGACGGGCGGCGGTCGGCTGGCCCGGGCGGCGGTCGGGCGGACCGGACGGCCGGGAGGCGGGTGGGTAGCCATGCAGCCCGGCCGGACGGGCGGCGGGCGGTGTTCAGGCGGCCCGGCCGGACGGGCTGCGGGCGGGCGGCCAGCTGGCCGGGCGGCGGTCAGGCGGCCCGGGCGGCCGGCGGGCCAGCCGGGCGGCGACGGGCGGCGGCACGCTGGGCGGCGGGCGGCCGGATGGCCGGGCAGTGGGCGGCCAGCCGGGTGGCGGGGCGTGCGGGCGGCCGGGTGGCGGTCGAGCGGCCCGGGTGGTCAGGCGGCAGTGCGGTCAGGTGGGCGGCGCGGCTGGCTGGGCGGCCCGGGCATCCGGGCGGTCAGGCGGGCGGAACGGCCGGACGGGCGGGCGGGCCGCCAGCTGGCCGGGCGGCGGTCGGGTGGCGTTCGGGCGGCCGGGCAGTCAGGCGTGCACCCGGCCGGCCTTGCGGCAGGCGGGGCCGCGTCCAGATGGGCGGCGGGCGGCCGGCCTGCCAGGCGCCGGTCGGGCAGCCCGGGTGGCCGGGCGGGCGGGGCGGGCGGCACGGCCGGACGGGCGGCGGGTGTGCGGGCGTCCCGGCCAGCTGGCGGCGGTCGTGCGGCCCGGCCGGACGGGTGGCGGTCGGGTGGCCCGGGCGGCGGGCAGGCGGTCGTGCGGCCCGACCGGACGGGCGGCGGGTGGGCTGGCGGTAGGGCCGCCGGGCGGCGGTCGGGCGGACCAGACGGCCGGGCGGCGAGTGGGCAGTCATGCAACACGGCCGGACGGGCGGGCAGCGGGCGGGCGGACGATCCGTCCGGGCGCAGGCGGGCGTCATGTTGCGTGCCTGGACGGTCGGCGGCCCGGGCGGCGGGCGGGGGTCGGGCGGCCCGGTGGCCGGGCGGTCGGGCGGGCGCTTTGGCCAGACAGGCGGCGGGCGGCCGGGCGGCTGGCGGGTGGCGCGGCCGGGTGGCCGGCGGCGGTCGGGCGGCCCGGGCGGCCTGCCGGCCCGTCGGGCGGGCGGCGCGCCGGACGGGCGGTGGTGGGCGGGCGGGCAGCCAGCTGGCCGGCGACGTTCGGGCGGCGGTCGGGCAGCCGGG